>NC_053027.1:341758464-341913523 GCF_003073215.2 Triticum urartu | reverse complement strand
CATAAAAGATGTCCAAGATAGTATATTTATATGTGAAGACCTTTCTTTCTTTATTACTTCCTATTAATTGCAAGGATGACCAAAACCATGTTTGTGAACTCTCAACAACTTTTATTCATCATACTCTTTCTATGTGAGCTCATTACTCTCCATAAGAGTCACATGATCTCTTTGTTTCTTTTTGTTTCTTTCTCTTTTCTTTTATTCACATGAGATCATGGCAAAAATAATCAAGCCCTTGACTCAACACTAATCTTTATTATACAGCTCACAAACTCGATTACATAGAAGGATAACAAAGCAATGCTCACAACTAGATCATACTAAGAACTTTTATTCTACTAGATCAAGATATTACCAAAAGGATCGAACTAGGAAAAACAGAAAAGATAAAAGTGATGGTGATATGATACTGGGGCACTCCCCCAAGCTTGGTGGTTGCCATGTGGAGTGCCCATACCCATGTGATTAAGTCTCCTTTGTTGGTGAAGATGGTGGAGTTGTTGATGATAGATAGTCGCACATCGAGCGTAGGAGGTCTTCTAGCTTGCGGATAATGCCCTTGAGTGCGATGATGTGCTCCTTCAACAAAATATTTTCATGTGTGAGATACTTATTTTGTATATGAGCCAACTCAATCATCTTGAAAGCTTCAATTTCTGTTGGGGTAAGAAGATTGTGATCCAGTTGAAGGGTGTCTTCTGTTGCTGGAACTTGGTCCTCCATGGCCTTCTTGATCCCTTCATCCTTGTTGATCTCCATAGGTTCTTCTCTCTTCAGCTCTATCTTCATTAGCCAAGCATCGTTGCCCTCATGGTTGGAGGAGGAGGGAGACGACATAGTGCCTGGCTTTGACAACCCTGACAGAAAATAGCTCTAAACAAAAACAAGAGGATTTGCGTGATACGGGAGTCAAAACCCTCGGGAGGTTATATAATGATTTTTTACTGACCAAAATACGTGTTCTGTAAGAAAACGGAGTCTGGGGAGCACATGAGGTGCCCACGAGGTAGGGGGCGCGCCCTCCACCCTCATGAAGCCCTCGTGTCCTTTCCGGACTGCTGCTTATTTTTCTATTTTTCTAAATATTCCAAAACGGAGAAATATTGCCTTAAAAACTATTTTGGAGTTGGTTTACTTACCGTACCACATACCTATTCCTTTTCGGAGTCTGAAATGTTTCGGAAAGTGTCCTTTATGTACTCCTCCGGGGTTATGGTTTCAATAACATTGGTTTCAACATTTATGGGATTACCTAAGATATAATGTTTGATTCTTTGACCATTTACCACCTTTGGATTTGTGCCTTTGAAGTTGTTGATTTTTATGGCACTAGAACGGTAGACCTCCTCGATAATGTAGGGACCTTCCCATTTAGAGAGAAGTTTTCCTGCAAAAAATCTTAAACGAGAGTTGTATAGCAATACATAATCACCTACATTAAACTCACACTTTTGTATCCTTTTATCATGCCACCTTTTAACCTTTTCTTTAAACAACTTGGAATTTTCGTAGGCTTGGGTTCTCCATTCATAAAGTGAATTAATATCAAATAACCTCTTCTCACCGGCAAATTTAAAATCATAATTTAGTTCTTTAATAGCCCAATAAGCCTTGTGTTCTAGTTCGAGAGGTAAGTGACATGCTTTTCCATAGACCATTTTATACGGAGACATACCCATAGGGTTTTTATATGCACTTCTATAGGCCCATAATGCATCATCAAGTTTATTGGACCAATTCTTTCTGGACCTATTGACAGTCTTTTGCAAAATTAATTTGAGTTCTCTATTACTCAATTCTACTTGACCACTAGACTGAGGGTGATAAGGGGATGCAATTCTATGATTAACATCATATTTAGCAATCATTTTACGAAAAGCACCATGAATAAAATGTGAACCACCATCAGTCATTAAATATCTAGGGACTCCAAACCTTAGAAAGATAACTTCTTTAAGAATTTTAATATAAGTGTTATGATCAGCACTACTAGTTGGAATAGCTTCCACCCACTTAGTAACATAATCAATAGCAACTAAAATATGTGTATAACCATTAGAGGTAGGAAAAGGTCCCATATAGTCAAAGCCCCAAACATCAAATGGTTCAATAACACGTGAATAATTCATAGGCATTTCTTGACGTCTACTAATATTACTAATTCTTTGACATTCATCACAAGATAAAACAAACTTACGGGCATCCTTGAAGAGAGTAGGCTAATAAAAACCAGATTGTAGTACCTTATGTGCAGTTCTATCTCCAGCATGGTGCCCTCCATAAGCTTCGGAGTGACACTTGCGTAGGATCTGTTCCTATTCATGCTCAGGTACACAATGTCTAATAACACTATCTACTCCTTCTTTATAAAGATGTGGGTCATCCCAAAAGTAATGCCTCAAATCATAGAAGAACTTTTTCTTTTGCTGATATGTGAAACTAGGTGGTATAAACTTAGCAACAATGTAATTGGCATAATCAGCATACCATGGAGCAGTATGAGAAGCATTTATGACATTTAATTGCTCATCAGGAAAGCTATCATCAATAGGTAGTGGGTCATCAAGCACATTTTCTAATCTAGACAAGTTGTCTGCAACGGGGTTCTCGGCTCCTTTTCTATCAACAATATGTAAATCAAATTCTTGTAGCAAGAGAACCCATCTAATAAGTCTAGGTTTAGCATCTTTCTTTTCCATAAGATATTTGATAGCTGCATGATTAGTGTGAATAGTTACTTTAGAATCAACAATATAAGGTCTAAACTTATCACAGGAAAATACAACTGCCAAGAATTCTTTTTCAGTAGTAGCATAATTTCTTTGAGCATTGTCTAGAATTTTACTAGCATATTGAATAACATTTAGTTTCTTATCAACTCTTTGTCCTAGAACAGCACCTACAGCATAATCACTAGCATCGCACATAATTTCAAAGGGTAAATTCCAATCAGGTGGCTGAACAATAGGTGCAGAGATCAATGCTTTCTTAAGTATTTCAAATGCGTCTACACAATCATCATCAAAGACAAATGGTATATCTTTTTGTAATAAATTAGTCAGAGGCCGAGAGATTTTTGAGAAGTCCTTAATGAACCTCCTATAAAAACCGGCATGACCAAGGAAACTTCTTATACCTTTGATGTCCTTGGGACATGGCATCTTTTCAATAGCATCAATCTTGGCTTTATCAACTTCAATACCTCTTTCAGAAATTTATGCCCAAAGACAGGTATTTGAGAGAAACCAGAATAACCATCTAGAAAGCAAAAATGTGTATGTTTGGATAATCTTTCTAGCATTTGATCGATAAAAGGTAAGGGGTAGTGATCTTTTTTAGTAGCCTTATTCAATCTGCGGAAATCAATTACCATCCTATAACCAGTAATAATTCTTTGAGGAATCAATTCATCTTTATCATTAGGAACAACAGTAATACCTCCCTTCTTAGGGACACAATGGACAGGGCTTACCCACTGACTATTAGCAACGGGGTAAATTATACCTTCCTCAAGGAGCTTTAGTATCTCCCTTCTTACCACTTCTTTCATTTTAGGATTTAGCCAGCGTTGATGATCACGAACTGGTTTAGCATCTTACAAATTAATTTTATGTTGACATAGAGTGGGACTAATGCCTTTAAGATCATCAAGAGTATACCCAATAGCAGCACGGTGCTTCTTCAAAATTTTCAATAATCTCTCTTCTTCATGTTCTGAAAGGTCAGCACTAATAATAATAGGGTATATCTTTTTCTCATCAAGAGAAGCATATTTAAGACTATCCGGTAATGGTTTAAGCTCAAACACGGGATCACCATTTGGTGGAGGAGGATCTCCTAGGATTTCAACAGGTAAATTATGTTTCAGAATAGGTTCCTGTTTAAAGAATACTTCAGCTAATTCCCTTCTTTCATTCATAAACCTATCATTTTCATGGTCTAGCAAATATTGTTCTAAAGGATCACTAGGAGGTACGACAATAGAGGAAGACCAATAATTTCATCTTTACTAGGTAATTCTTGTTCACGATGTTGTCTACTAAATTTGGAAATATTAAATTCATGAGTCATATCATCTGAACCGACAGTAACAACATCTCTTTTGCAATCTATGGTAGCATTAACAGTACTTAAGAAGGGTCTACCAAATATAATGGGACAAAAACTATCTTGTGGGGAACCAAGAACAAGAAAATCAGCAGGATATTTAGTTTTCCCACACAAGACTTCAACATCTCTAACAATTCCCATTGGTGAAATAGTATCTCTATTAGAAAGTTTAATTGTGACATCAATATCTTCTAACTCAACAGGTGCAATGTCATGCATAATTTCTTTGTATAAGTCAATAGGTATTGCACTAGCACTAGCACCCATATCACATAAGCCATGATAACAATGATCTCCTATTTTAACAGAAATAACAGGCATGCCTATCACAGGTCTAGGTTTATCTACATCACGAGGTTTAGCAATTCTAGCAGTTTCATCACAGAAATAAATAACATGTCCATCTATATTATCAGACAAGAGATCGTTAACAATAGCAATATTAGGTTCAACTTTAACTTGCTCAGGAAGTGTATATGTTTTAATATTGCTTTTACGAACCACAGTTGAAGCTTTAGCATGATCCTTTATCCTAACAAGGAAAGGTGGTTTCTCAACATAAGAATTAGGAACAATAGGATCATTATAAGTAATAGTCTTTTCTTCAACTTTAATACATGCAGCTACTTTTACTTCTATGGGGAAATCAACATAAGTATCAAAAGATTCACAGAAAGAAGCTACTATCTCAGAGTCAATTCCATATTTAGTGCTGAATTTACGGAAAATATCGGTATCCATAAAAGATTTAACACAATCAAAACTAGGTGTCATACCTTACTCCTTACCATTGTCGAGGTCCCAATCTTCGGAGTTACGTTTAATTCTTTCCAATAAATCCCATTTGAATTCAATAGTCTTCATCACAAAATAGCCAGCACAAGAAGTATCAAGCATGGTGCGATTGTTATCAGAAATCCGAGCATAAAAATTTTGAATAATCATTTCTCTTGAGAGCTCATGATTGGGGCATGAATATAACATTGATTTAAGCCTCCCCCAAGCTTGAGCGATGCTTTCTCCTTCGCGAGGCCAAAAATTATATATATAATTGCGATCATGATGAACAAGATGCATAGGATAAAACTTTTGATGAAATTCCAATTTCAATCATTTGTAATTCCAAGACTCCATATCATCACATAGCCTATACCATGTCGATGCATCTCCCCTCAAAGATAAGGGAAAGACCTTCTTCTTAACAAAATCTCCGGGTACACCTGCAAGCTTAAATAATCCACAAACTTCATACACATATATTAGATGGTCATCAAGATGTTTTGTTCCATCTCCCAAAAAAGGATTAGCTAGCAGTTTTTCTACCATACCCAAAGGAATTTCGAAGCAAGCATTTTCATTTTCAGTAGGTTCAGTGGGTTGAGGAGCAACTCTTTGCTCTACAGGTCGGGGTGAAGAAACCCCGAACAAGCCACTCAAAGGATTACTTTCCATAGTAACAAGTGACAGTAAATTTCAGCACACTATATAAATATTTCCTTACCAAAGGCGCTTCACTCCCCGGCAACGGCGCCAGAAAAGAGTCTTGATGACCCACAATTATAGGGGATATATCATAGTCCTTTTGATAAGTAAGAGTGTTGAACCCAACGAGGAGCAGAAGGAAATGATAAGCGGTTTCCAGCAAGGTATTCTCTGCAAGTACTGAAATAAGTGCTCACAGATAGTTTTGTGATAAGATAATTGTAACGAGCAACAAGTAACAAAAGTAAATAAGGTGCAGCAAGGTGGCCCAATCCTTTTTGTAGCAAAGTACAAGCCTGGACAAACTCTTATATGGTGTAAAGCGCTCTCGAGGACACATGGGAATATCGACAAGCTAGTTTTCATCACGCTCATCTGATTCGCGTTCGATACTTTGATAATTTGGTATGTGTGTGGACCAGTGCTTGGGTGCTGCCCTGACTTGAAGAAGCATCCCACTTATGATTAACCTCTATTGCAAGCATCCACAAATACAACAAAAGTATTAAGGTAAACCTAACCATAGCATGAAACATATGGATCCAAATCAGCCCCTTACGAAGCAACGCATAAACTAGGGTTTAAGCTTCTGTCACTCTAGCAACACATCATCTACTTATTACTTCCCAATGCCTTCCTCTAGGCCCAAATAATGGTGAAGTGTCATGTGGTCGACGTTCACATAACACCACTAGAGGAGAGACAACATACATCTCATCAAAATATCGAACGAATACCAAATTCACATGACTACTAATAGCAAGACTTCTCCCATGTCCTCAGGAACAAAAGTGACTACTCACAAAGCATAAACATGTTCATAATCAGAGGGGTATTAATGTGCATATAGGATCTGAACATATGATCTTCCACCAATTAAACCAACTAGCATCAACTACAAGGAGTAATTAACACTACTAGCAACCTACTAGCACCAATCCCGGACTTTGAGACAAGAATTGGATACAAGAGATGAACTAGGGTTTTGAGATGAGATGGTGCTGATGAAGATGTTGATGGAGATTGCCCTCTCCCGATGAGAGGAGCGTTGGTGATGACGATGGCGATGATTTCCCTCTCCGGGAGGGAAGTTTCCCCGGTAGAACAGCCCCGCCAGAACCCTAGATTGGTTCCCCAAGGTTCCGCCTCGTGGCGGCAGAGTTTCGTTCGAGAAGATGGCTTATGATTTTTTCCCATCGAAAGAGTCCATATAGCAGAAGATAGTCATCGGAGGGCCACCAGGGGGCCCACAAGGTAGGGGGGCGGGCCCAGGGGGGTAGGGTGCGCCACCCACCCTCGTGGGTAGGGTGTGGCCCCCTTGGTGAATTTCTTGCGCTCAATGTTTTTTATATATTTGGAAAACATCATCCGTGAAGTTTCAGGACTTTTGGAGCTATGCGGAATAGGTCTCTAATATTTTCTCCTTTTCCAGCTAGAATCCTAGCTACCGGCATTCTCCCTCTTTATGTAAACCTTGTAAAATAAGAGAGAATAGGCATAAGTATTGTGACATAATGTGTAATAACAGCCCATAATGCAATAAATATTGATATAAAAGCATGATGCAAAATGGACGTATCAGTGCTCCGGAAGGAAAAAGATGAAAAATGCATCAACTTGGCAAACCAAATGTGCCGTTGGAAAGATTAGATGATTTCGGTCGAAATCAATATAAAGATCACCGGAATCGGATGCACGGTTTGCAAATGGCAAGCAAAACAAGAATGACACAATTCTGTGATTAACAGCACGATGCCATCTAGAATGTAACAAGAAACTAAGCTACTGCCTCCAACATAGCAACAAAGCATATGGTAGTGATCTACTCAAGATGCTTGACAAAACATGAACACTGAGCTACGGATAAATCACACAATAGCAGGTTCAAACAAGCATGGCAAAACTAACATGCCAAGAATAACATCCGGAAGCCATGTTTAGAGCAAGCAAACAACATGCTACAAGAATATATCATAGCAAAACAAGGCATAGTATGAATCTAATAAATGCATAGAACAAAAGTCCCTTAGTGATCATGAGCCAAGAAGGCACAGAAGATATGATGGCACCCATGTAAACATAGCAAGTTTTATTAACAGTTTCACACTTTGCAGAAAACTGAGCATGGCATAAATAGAATTATGAAGGCATCTTTGCGAGCTCGATTCACTCACCACAAGGCATTGCATGACAAACTAAGCATAGAAATAGCAAGAAGACATGTTCATGAATCTAACCATGGCAAGAGAAAGTTCAAAGCATGCACGGATCAACTACAACAACCATGGCAAAATTGATTAACACGTAAACAATCTGCTAGGAACATTTTATAGCAAAAGTAGATCAAGATTAAGACATGCTGGAGAACTCCATAATTGCAAATAGGGGCATGGATGGATAGAGCACAACCATGTGTCGAAATCATCCTTACCGAAGCAATTCAAAACAAGCATGGATCTCACTGTAGCAACATGTTTACATGGCATAAAAATAACAGCAGAGCAAAAACTTAGTAAAATCCAAGTCCCTAAAGTCAGCAATATCATGAAGGCTACTTTGCATGCTTGTGCTAGTCACCACAAAGATCACCAAAATACATGGCAAGCAACCCTGTAAATATGGCATGGCATAGACCAAAACAAATGTAGAGCTCATTCCCATATGATGCACAAACAAATGTGACAAAATGACAAAACCTCATAAACTGCTAAGTGACAGGAGCAAACATTTTATAGCACTCTTGCATCAAACATTTGGGCATCAATATGGACTCAAACAAGCATGCCACAATTGAATGAAATGAAGAGCATCTCCCAATGAACATTTTGATATATCATGCGCATGAAACGAAGCTACGGTCATGGAGTTATGATGCAATGAACAGGGCCTGAAAAAGTGAGGGGAAAAGGACTTAGAGAAAATCTCACCCCACGAGATCTAGGGTTTGGCCTGGCACGTGGATCGAGGATGGACGGAGGGCTCGCCGGAGTTGGAAGACGACGTCGTTGGGGCGGAGAAGAGCTCGCCGGAGCTCATGGGATTCCGGACCCGATCGGATCTGGCGCGGTGGAGGCGAGGGTGAGACCGGATGGTGGTGCACAGCGCGGCTGTAGTGGAGGACATGCGGCAGGGCGGCGGCGCCGGCGACTGGTGGCGGAGGCGGCAGGCGTCGCGGCGGATCGGGGTGGTGGCGCGGCGCGTGGGGCAGCGAGGATCTCAGGCGGTGGCGCGGGGCACGGCCCTGGTGTGGCCCGGGGCGGGCCGGCCTCGGGCCCCTGCGGGCCTGGTGGTGGGGAGGAGAGAGAGGAGGTGCAGGGGACATGTGGCGGCGGCGGATTGGTTGGAGGGTGGCGGCGGACACGTCAGACGGCGGCGGTGGACACGTGCGGCGGCGGGAGGAGGAAGAAGCTAGGGTTAGACCCGAATTTTCGGAGGAGTGCACATATTTATCGGTAGGAGGAGGTAGGAGTGTCCAAATGGGGTGTAGTTTTCGACCACGCGATCGTGATCCGACGGCAGAGGACATGGGGATGGTTTGGAAGGGTTATTGGGCCGTTTTGGAGGGGTGTTGGGCTACAACACACACGAGGCCTTTACGGTTCCCTGGTAACCGTTGGAGTATCAAACGGACTCCAAATGACACAAAATTTGACAGGCGGTCTACCGGTGGTGTACCAAGGCAACTTGGCAAATCTCGGTCCATTCCGAGAACGTTTAACACCCACTCATGAAAAGAGACAAAAGGGGGACGCCGGAGGACGTAGGAGTGTCGGATTGCAAAACGGACAACGGGGAAAATGCTCGGATGCATGCGAGGAACACGTATGCAAATGCGATGCACATGATGACATGATATGAAATGCATGACATGAACAAAATGCAAAACGAAGACAAAACCCAACCACTAAGGGAAATCTCATAACTTAAAGCCGAAATGTCAAGAGTCAGAGTACAAATATGGCAAGTTACATCCGGGGTGTTACAATAACATATGTTGTCTTTACGGTATGACTGATAAAAATCTTCGTAGAATATGTAGAAACCAATATGATCATCCAGGTTCTGCTATTTGTTATTGATCGAAGAGGTGTCAATGTCATATCTACATAGTTCTCGAACCCGTAGGGTCCGCACGCTTAACGTTCAATGACGATTTTGTATTATATGAGTTATGTGATTTGGTGACCGAATGTTGTTCGGAGTCCCAGATGAGATCACGGACATGATGAGGAGTCTCGAAATGTTCGAGAGGTAAAGATTCATATATAGGACGATGATATTCGGACACCGGAAGTGTTCTGGGGGTACCGGGTACATATCGGGTCACCGGAAGGGGTTCCGGGCACCCCCTTAGGGAGTTCTGGACTAAGGGGTCCTCGGGTGTCCGAGCTATCTGATATGGGATGGACTGATGCCCATGAAGATACAAGGCAGAAGACCTCCCCCCGTGTCCGTATGGGACTCTCCTTTGCATGGATGGCAAGCCTAGCGTCCGGATGTATAATTTCCTTTCTCTGTAAACCGACTCTGTACAACCCTAGGCCCCTCCAGTGTCTATATAAACCGGAGGGTTTAGTCCATAGAGGCTAAGACAAATCATATAGGCTAGACATCTAGGGTTTAGCCATTATGATCTCGAGGTAGATCAACTCTTGTAACCCCTATACTCATCAAAGCCAGTCAAGCAAGAAGTAGGGTATTACCTCCATTAAGAGGGCCCGAACCTGGGTAAACATAAAAGTCAATATAGCAGGAAGTAGGAAGTTAATCAAGCAGGACGTCGGGTGCTTTCATTGAGAGTTCCACTATGTCGTCGACGGAAGGTTCGATGGCTCGTTCGATCATTAACAACGATGCCATTTTGGGGGAAACTTTCCTCTCTGCACAAATTTTCGTGTTTGGCGGCTTCGCTCTGCGTGCCAACTCAGTTGGGCACCTCGAACAGATCGAAAGCTACACACCTGGTCATCAGATCAGTTTCGGGAACCTAAATTATGTTGCTGATATCCGAGGAGACTTCATCTTCGAATGGTTCGTTGCCCCGACCACCGCTCCGGCCTTAGGTCCGGAGCAAACTGCCGGGTCCAAAGATGGGAGTTTCGAGCCTGCCGGACTCTCTGCTATGAAGCACACTATCAGAGATCTGGAGGCAATTTTTTCCTTGGACAACCCGAAATCAGACTGGGTTCCCCCTATCATTGAAAGGTCGGACTCGGCCCCGGAACCCAGCTTCGAACTCCCGAAGTCCGAGCCAAGCAAGCATGGCCAGGAGGCCTTTGCCCTGGCTAGCCCCACGGACTCTCGTTTCCCCGTCTAATCCTCTCTCTTAAACGAGTCTTTAGACTTAATACGGTCCCTCGCCATTACAGAGGAATCACCTTCGAACTACGCCCAGCCCGGACTAGGGGCTGAGAGCAAGGAATTTTAGTCCCACACACCACCCACTTGATAGCTGTTGGGGATATACCCCGCGGTATGACCCGGTCGGAGTTATAACCCGACTAGGACTTGGTAAACTGGCAGGTGTTAAGTTAGATGATAACCCGGCAGGTGTTAAGTTAGATGATAACCCGGCAGGTGTTAAGTCAGATGATAATCCGGCAGGTGTTAAGTCAGATGATAACCTGGCAGATGTTAAGTCAGATGATAACCCAGCAGGTGTTAAGTCAGATGATAACCCGGCAGGTGTTAAGTCAGATCATAACCTGGCAGACGGTCATAACCCGGCAGGTAGTTATAACCCGGCAGACAGTCATAACCCGGTAGGCAGTTATAACCCGGCAGACAGAGTCGCCTGGGGTTTACAAGCCCGAGACGTTAAGAAGCCCATGAAGAGAAGTCAAAATAGTTTAAGTCTTAATCCGAGTTGGACTCTACATGTAACCCGCCCCTTCAACATATATGAGGAGGGGCAGGGCACCCCAAAGGAGAGGGGAAAATCTTAAGGGTTAGACATAACTAGGAGAGCCGGTTTACGATGACTCCCTCGTGATGATAATGAGACCTAGCCACAAACAGCATGTAGGGTTGTTACCGGATGATGTTTCCCGGGGCCCGAAGCTGTCTAAACCCTTGTCTTGTGTGTTGCGTTTCTCGATTCCGCTCAACCCCTCTCAAGCTACCACATAGATGAGTTGGCCTCACTACTAAGTCCTCACACTAGGACATCTGCCGTGACAATTCCACGACAATAGCCACTATCGAGGACTTAACCGACATGCTAGACTACACCTCCGAAGACATCGATTGCATGGACGACGATGCCGGATATGAACAAGGCCAAGACCCGCCGTTTACCAGACGTTGGACGGCCACTTCCACATACAACATGCATATAGTGGACACACCCAAAGAGGATGACAGCGAAGGCAGGAAGGATCCGGTTGAGGACAAACCTGCTGAGGTACCACCGAAGCATCGATGCCATCAACGCCGCTCAAAATCGGGTCATGATAAAGACAGTAATACCGGCACCAGAGACAATAACACTCCAGAGAACGCCGAAGACCCTGAAGCCCCTGCCGAGCCCACATCCAAACAGGATGATGTGGAGGAGGGGCAAGTTAACCCCGATGATCCGGTTGGGAACAAGGATTCGGAATATAGCAACTATCTACCGCTCTCCGAGGATGATGTCAGCCTCGGCAACGAAGATTTCATCGTGCCAGAGGAACCCCTCGAGCAGGAGCGCTTTAAGCGCCAACTAATCGCCACTTCAAGAAGCCTAAAGAAGTAGCAGCAACGGCTCCAAGCCAAACAAGATACACTCAATGACAGAAGGACCCAGATCCTAGCTACCGAAGAATATGACCTCCAACACCCAACAAAGAGTTACCCAAATAGTCGTCTACTACCACAATTCAACGACGAGGCCTTCGAGCCAATTCCGTCGAAACATTACCACGCTGATTTATGACCCACAAGTATAGGGGATCTATCATAGTCCTTTCAATAAGTAAGAGTGTCGAACCCAACAAGGAGCTTAAGGAAATGATAAGCAGTTTTCAGTAAGGTATTCTCTGCAAGCACTGAAATTATCGGTAACAGATAGTTTTGTGATAAGGTAATTTGTAACGGGTAACAAGTAATAAAAGTAAATAAGGTGCAGCAAGATGGCCCAATCCTTTTTGTAGCAAAGGACCAGCCTGGACAAACTCTCATATAAAACAAAACACTCTCGAGGACACATGGGAATTATCATCAAGCTAGTTTTAATCACGCTCATATGATTCGCGTTCGTTACTTTGATAATCTGATACGTGGGTGGACCGGTGCTTGGGTACAGCCCTTCCTTGGACAAGTATCCCACTTATGATTAACCCCTCTTTCAAGCATCTGCAACTAAAAAAGAAGTATTAAGGTAAACCTAACCATAGCACGAAACATGTGGATCCAAATCAGCCCCTTACGAAGCAACTCATAAACTAGGGTTTAAGCTTCTGTCACTCTAGCAACCCATCATCTACTTATTACTTCCCAATGCCTTCCCCTAGGCCCAAATAATGGTGAACTTTCATGTAGTCGACGTTCACATGACACCACTAGAGGAGAAACAACATACATCTCATCAAAATATCGAACGAATACCATATTCACATGACTACATATAGCAAGACTTCTCCCATGTCCTCAGGAACAAACGTAACTACTCACAAATCATATTCATGTTCATAATGATAGGGGTATTAATATGCATAAAGCATTTGAACATATGATCTTCCACCAAATAAACCAACTAGCATCAACTACAAGGAGTAATCAACACTACTAGCAACCCACAGGTACCAATCTGAGGTTTTGAGACAAAGATTGGATACAATAGATGAACTAGGGTTTGAGATGAGATGGTGTTGGTGAAGATGTTGATGGAGATTGACCCCCTCCCGATGAGAGGATCGATGGCGATGATGATGGTGATGATTTCCCCCTCCCGGAGGGATGCTTCCCTGGTAGAACAGCTCCGCTGGAGCCCTTGATTGGTTCCGCCAAGGTTCCGCCTCGTCTTGGCGGTGTTTCATCCTGAAAGCTTGCTTATGATTTTTTTCCAGGGCGAAAGACTTCATATAGCCAAAGATGGGCACCGGAGGCCTGCCAGGGGGCCCACAACACAGGGGGCACCCAATGGGTACGGCGCGCCCCCCACCCTCGGGGATGGTGGGTGGCCCCCCTCCAGTGCTTCCTTTGCCCAATATTTTTTATATTTTCTAAAACTGACTTCCGTGGAGTTTCAGGACTTTTGGAGTTGTGCAGAGTAGGTCTCTAATATTTGCTCCTTTTCCAGCCCAGAATTCCAGCTGCCGCATTCTCCCTCTTCATGTAAACCTTGTAAAATAAGAGAGAATAGGCATAAGTATTGTGACATAATGTGTAATAACAACCCATTATGTAATAAATATCGATATAAAAGCCTGATGCAAAATGGACGTATCAACTCCCCCAAGCTTAGACCTCGCTTGTCCTCAAGCGGAAGCCGATATCGAAAAAAAATTCCACGTGTTTAGAGATAGAGGTGTCGATAAAATAAAATACGGACATGAGGGCATCATGATCATTCTTATAACAGCAACATATATATATATATATTGCCATATGATTTCTTATGCTAAAGTAACAGTCTTATTCACAATGTAAAGTATGAATCAGAAACTTCATTGAAAACTAACAAACTATAATCTCAGTCATTGAAGCAATTGCAATTTATCATAACATCGGAAAGAGTCAACATAAGAGCTTTTAGCAAGTCCACATCCTCAACTATCATTTAGTCTTTCACAATTGCTAACACTCACACAATACTTATGTGTATGAAGCTTTAATCGGACACAGAGAAAGATAGGGGCTTATAGTTTTGCCTCCCAACCTTTTACCTCAAGGGTAATGTCAACAATAATAGTTTGTGAAAACCCACATCCAATTTGCTATATATATCAGGATCTTTCCAACACACAGTGCTTGCCAAAGGATAAAATGTAAAAAGGAAAGGTGAAGATCAGCATGACTCTTGTATAAAACATAAGACAAAAATAAAAGATAGGCCCTTCGCAGAGGGAAGCAGAGGTTGTCATGTGTTTTTATGGTTGGATGCACAAAATCTTAGTGCAAAAGAACGTCACTTTTATTGCCACTTGTGATATGGACCTTTATTATGCAGTACGTCGCTTTTATTTCTTCCACATCACAAGATCGTATAGAGCTTATTTTCTCCACACTAATAGATCATACATATTTAGAGAGAAATTTTTATTGCTTGCAACAATGACAACTTACTTGAAGGATCTTACTCAATCCATAGGTAGATATGATGGACTCTCATGGCAAAACTGGGTTTAAGGATATTTGGAAGCACAAGTAGTATCTCTACTTGGTGCAAAGAATTTGGCTAGCATGAGGGGGAAAGGCAAGCTCAACATGTTGGATGATCCATCACAATATAATTTAGTTCAGATGTAAGAAAACATAACCCATTACGTTGTCTTCCTTGTCCAACATCAACCCTTTAGCATGTCATATTTTAATGAGTGCTCACAATCATAAAAGATGTCCAAGATAGTATATTTGTATGTGAAAACCTATCTTTCTTTATTACTTCCTATTAATTGCAAGGATGACCAAAACCATGTTTGTGAACTCTCAACAACTTTTATTCATCATACTCTTTATATGTGAAGTCATTACTCTCCATAAGATCAATATGAGCTATTTATTTATTTATTTATTTTTATTCTTACTTTTATTCCCTCAAGATCATAGCAAGGTAATCAAGCCCTCGACTCAAAACTAATCTTTATTATATATAGCTCACGGACTCGATTACATAGAAGGATCATAAAGCAAGACTCAAAACTGAATCATACTAAAACTTGATTCTACTAGATCAAGATATTATGAAAAGGGCCGAACTAAGAAAAACATTAAAGATAAATGTGTGATGGTGATACGATACCGGGGCACTCCCCCAAGCTTGGCAGTTGCCAAGGGGAGTGCCCATACCCGATACTCAGTTCTCCTTCTTCGGAGGTGGAGGAGATGGTGATGATGATGACAATTGTGCCTTCAGCCTTTTCATATTGTAATTGAGAAGAGCAATCTCCTCCTTTAAATCATCGACCTCCGATTCCAGCTTCAAGATCTTGTTGCGTTAATCTCCTTTGCTTTTCTACCGAAAACGAGAAGGAATGGATTGGTTGTTAGACAGTCTAGCCCTCTTAGGGAGACTAGACTTCTTGAACTTCATGTGCATATCCCCAGGTTGAGGTAGGGGAACATCCTCCTCCTCCGAACTTGAATCATTGATCCTCCTCATCATCCGTAGTTCGACCACAAGGAGATAGGTCCCCATAGGTCTTCAGGTCAGCAATGAGATGTGAGACATAGCTCTCTCCGTCGGAGTCTTGGGATGACATCTTGCTCTAAATCTGCTACAGAAACAGCTCAAAACAGGAGATATTTGCGTGGTACGGTGGTCAAAACCTTCGGGATATTATATAATGAATTTTTACCATCCAAAAGAAGTATCATGCAAGAAAATGGAGTCCGGAGGGCACACGAGGTGCTCACGAGGCAGGGGGCGTGCCCTCCGCCCTCCTGGGAGCCTCATGTCCTTTCCGAACTGCTTCTTATTTTCCTATTTTCTTAAATATTCCAAAACAGAGAAAAATTGATATTAGAACTATTTTGGAGTCGGTTTACTTACCGTACCATATACCTCTTCCTTTTCGGAGGCTAAAACGTTCTAGAAGGTGTCCCTTATATACTCCTCGGGGGTTACAGTTTCAATAACACAAGTTTCAACATTTATAGGATTACCTGAGATATAATGTTTGATTCTTTGACCGTTCACCACTCTCGGATTTGTTCCTTCGAAGTTGTTGATTTTTATGGCACCGGAAGGATAGACATGCTCGACAACGTAAGGACCTTCCCATTTAGAGAGGAGTTTTCCTGCAAAAAATCTTAAACGAGAGTTGTATAACAATACATAATCACCTACATTAAACTCACGTTTTTGTATCCTTTTGTCATGCCATCTTTTAACTTTTTCCTTAAACAGTTTGGTATTCTCATAGGCCTGGGTTCTGCACTCATCAAGTGAGCTAATGTCAAATAGTCTCTTCTCACCGGCAAGTTTGAAGTCATAGTTTAGCTCTTTAATGGCCCAATATGCCTTATGTTCTAGTTCGAGAGGTAAGTGACATGCTTTTCCATAAACCATTTTATACGTAGACATACCCATAGGATTTTTATATGCAGTTCTATAAGCCCATAATGCATCGTCAAGTTCCTTTGACCAATTCTTTCTAGATCTATTGACAGTCTTTTGCAAAATCAATTTAAGCTCTCTATTGCTCAGTTCTACTTGACCACTAGACTGTGGGTGATATGGGGACGCAATTCTATGATTAACATCATACTTAGCAAGCATTTTAGGAAAAGCACCATGAATAAAGTGTGAACCACCATCAGTCATTAAGTATCTAGGGACTCCAAACCTCGGACAAATAACTTCTTTAAGCATCTTAATAGAGGTGTTATGATCAGCACTACTAGTTGGAATAGCTTCTACCCACTTAGTAATGTAATCAACGGCAATTAAAATATGTGTATACCCATTAGAGGAAGGAAACGGTGCCATATAATCAAAGCCCCAAACATCAAATGGTTCAATAACAAGTGAATAATTCATAGGCATTTCTTGACGTATACTAATATTACCATTTTTTTGACATTCATCACAAGACAAGACAAACTTACGGGCATCCTTGAAGAGAGTAGGCCAATAAAAACCGGATTGCAATACCTTATGTGCAGTTCTATCTCCAGCGTGGTGTCCTCCATAAGCCTCGGAGTGACACTTGTGTAGGATCTTTTCCTGTTCATGCTCAGGTACACAACGTCTAATAACACCATCCACTCCTTCTTTATAAAGGTGTGGGAAATCCCAGATGTAATGTCTTAAATCATAGAAAAACTTTTTCTTTTGCTGGTATGTGAAACTAGGTGGAATAAATTTAGCAACAATGTAATTGGCATAATCAGCATACCATGAAGCAGTACGAGAAGCATTTATGACAGCTAATTATTCATCAGGAAAGCTATCATCAATAGGTAGTGGGTCATCAAGAACATTCTCTAACCTTGACAAGTTGTCTACAACGGGGTTCTCGGCTCCTTTTCTATCAATAATATGCAAATCAAATTCTTGTAGTAGGAGAACCCATCTAGTAAGTCTAGGTTTAGCATCTTTCTTTTCCATAAGGTATTTAATAGCAGCATGATCAGTGTGAACAGTTACTTTAGAATCAACAATATAAGGTCTCAACTTATCACAAGCAAACACAACTGCTAAAAATTATTTTTTAGTAGTAGCATAATTTCTTTGGGCATTGTCTAGAGTTTTACTAGCATATTGGATAACATTTAATTTCGTATCAACTCTTTGTCCTAAAACAACACCTACATCATAATCACTAGCATCACACATAATTTCAAAGGGTAAATTCCAATCAGGTGGTTGAACAATGGGTGTAGAAATCAAAGCTTTCTTAAGTATTTGAAATGCTTCTACACAATCATCATCAAAGACAAAAGGAACATCTTTTTGTAAGAGATTAGTCACAGGCCTGGAAATTTTTGAGAAGTCTTTATTGAACCTCCTATAAAAACCGGCATGACCAAGGAAACTTCTTATACCTTTAGTGTCCTTAGGACACGGCATCTTTTCAATAGTATCAACTTTAGCTTTATCAACTTCAATACCTCTTTCAGAAATTTTATGCCCCAAGACAATACCTTCATTAACCATAAAGTGGCACTTCTCCCAATTCAAGACAAGATTAGTTTCTCCACATCTCTGCAAAACTCGATCAAGGTTGCTTAAGCAATCATCAAAAGAAGTTCCATCTACGGAGATATCATCCATGAAAACCTCAACAATATTTTCACAGAAGTCAGAGAATATAGTAGACATACAATTTTGAAAAGTAGTAGGTGTGTTACGTAAACCAAAAGGCATACGTCTATAAGCAAAGGTATTGAAAGGGAAAGTAAAAGTGGTATTTTCCTTATCGTCTTTTGACACAGGTATTTGAGAGAAACCAGAATAACCGTCTACAAAGCAAAAATGTGTATTTTTAGACAATCTATCTAGCATTTGATCAATAAAAGGTAAAGGGTAATGACCCTTTTTAGTAGCTTTGTTTAGTTTGCGGAAATCAATTACCATTCTATAACCTGTAACAATTCTTTGTTGGATCAATTCATCTTTATCATTAGGAACAACAGTAGTACCTCCCTTCTTAGGGACACAATGGACATGACTTACCCACTGACTATCAGCAAGGGGATAAATTATACCTCCCTCCATAAGCTTTAGTATTTCTTTTCTTACCACTTCTTTCATCTTAGGATTTAACCGTCGTTGGTGATCAACAATCGGTTTAGCGTCTTTCTCTAATTTTATTTTGTGCTGGCATAGAGTGGGACTAATGCCCTTAAGATCATCAAGAGTATATCCAATAGCAGCATGATGCTTCTTCAGAGTTTTCAATAATTTATCTTCTTCTTGCTCTGAAAGTTTAGCACTAATAATAACATGATATATCTTCTTTTCATCAAGATAAGCATATTTAAGAGTGTCAGGCAATGGTTTCAGCTCAAACACGGGATCACCCTTGGGTGGAAGAGGATCCCCTAGAATTTCGACGCGCAAGTTGTGTTTCAAAATAGGTCCCTGTTTAAAGAATACTTCATCTATTTCCTTCTCTCATTCATAAACATATCATTTTCATGGTCTGATACGTCTCCAACGTATATATAATTTTTGATTGTTCCATGCAATTATATTATATGTTTTGGATGTTAAATGGGATTTAATATACCTTTTTATATTATTTTTGGGACTAACCTACTAACCAAAGGCCCAGTGCAAATTGATGTTTTTTTGCCTATTTCAGTGTTTCGCAGAAAAGGAATATCAAACGGAATCCAAACGGAATGAAACCTTCGGGAGAGTTATTTTTCGAACAAACATGATCCAGGAGACTTGGAGTTGACGTCAAGAAAGAAGCAAGGAGGCCACGAGGCAGGGATGCGCACCCAGGGGGTAGGTGTTGGGGATACACATAACAGGTAGGCCCACGAAGGGTCCAAATATCATAAAGCATGGGGTCCACACAACATGTGGGTCCAGATAAACTTCATACAGACATACTATCCACTCGGATGACCATCAAGTCACTCGGACGACAACAACCACTCGGAGCATAGCACTCCACTCGACCAACTCATTCCACTCGGAGCACCTGATCTCACTCGGATATGCAAAGACCAGCAGTCGACAAGGCACTCGAAGCATCATCTTAGTAGTAGGCTGAGTTATGGCATTAATGCCCTACTTTGTAACATAGGAGGTGAGGGGGTGGCGCACTCTATATAAGCCACCCCACCACTAGACTAAGGGGCTCTTTTTTCTTCCATCTCTCTCTCTTTCACCATTAGGCTCAGGACTACGGGGATCCGTTCTCCTCTCATTGTAATCTCTGGATACATACTAAGATAAAACAAAACCTCTCCGAAGCACGAGACGTAGGGTTGTTATCTCCACCGTGAGAGGCCCGAGCTCGCTAAAACCCCCGTGTCACCCATATGCATCTTGATAGATCATGCTCCATTATCCTACCCCTCTCTTATTGTCGGGATCGTTACCACGACAGTTGGCACCCACCGTGGGGCATGACGTCTATCAAGCCATGATGCAAATGGTTTTTTCTTCTTCAATCTTCGTCCGCCGATCAACAATCATCAATGGAGGATTTGATCCAGGATGTTCCGGACATCACTCCATCCACAAGAGAAACATGACACCCTTCTTACAAAGGGATCGGGAAGTCTCATTCCATACTATCTTGTTCTTTACAATCGATCTTTAACCTAACAATGGTTGTTTTTTTTCTGTATGTACATGCATGAGCACGAGCAACAGCTGCAGCGCCGCCGCGCCACCAATCATCGTTCTTACGAGCGCCATGGAGGCTGAGCTCTTGACATGGCCAATCCATTGTCGCCCGTCTCCTTCGTCGTCGACCTCCGACGCCTCCACCAAGTTAACAGCCGCCCGTCTGGCTTCGCTGGCTTCTGGCGCGTCCATCCGCGTCGGAACTACACCTCCCGTCGGTGTCGCAGGCGCGCTGCACTCCTTCCTCGTTGGCTTCTCCAGCGTGGTCGCCGCGGCGTGCGCGTGGATCCGGCGCGGCGCGAAAATAGGAAGCCCGTCGCTCCTCCGGGCAGGGCGGTTCTTCCCTCCATCGCCAGCTGCTGGCCATGGATTTCTTTTTTCCTTCAGCCATGCAAGGTAAGTGGACCGCCTCCTCCATGATTACATACATGCATGTAAATGCGCCCAGTACAGGAAATGGGAGGACGTCTTCAACGCCGGATTAATTAGCTGCACCATGCAAGCTTCGTAATTAATCTGGCGTTAGTCCATGTTTTCGGGAGCCACTCCCGCCAGCCTCCAGCGCACATCCGACTCGGGTTAACTTCAAACCGGCCCAGCTGCCCTCCTACTCGGGGGCAGGTACTTTTGTACACTCGGACAGGCACAAGCCTACAGTCGAACAGGTATGTCTCTGTTTCCTCGGGCAGGTACACCTCTAACTTACCCGGGCGGACTTATTCAATCGGATAGATGCTACACTCGGGCATGCCTCGTTTACTTGGACACGTCCAGGTTCATTCAAATACATTTTTATGAAATCTGCATTCAGACAACTAACGTTCAGGCACTCGATCATTCGTGTACACCCACTCACTTGGCCGCCCCGTTCATCGTCGCTCCGCGGAATGCATCCACTTCACTCGGACGTCCCGCGTGTCGTCACTCTGTGGAACGCGACTTCTTCACTTGGATGCCCCATGAATGTCACTCCGCGGCACGCGTCTACGGACGCCCCGCTCACCGCCACTCCGCGGCTCGCGTCTACATCACCGGATGCTCCGCGCATCGTCACTCCGTGGCACGCGTCTACATCAACCGGACACCCCGTGCGTCGCCACTCTGGGGGACGCGTCTATGTCACTCGAACACCCCACTCGCCGCCACTCCACGGGACGCCTTTACTAGCCCCACGCGCGGGCGCCGGCGTCATCCACTTCATCGTCGTCTTCAACCTCGTCGTTGAGCCCCACGCACGACTGTCGTCTCCACCTCGTGTTCTCGGCCTCCGAGATGAAGGCGCAGGCCCGTCGCGGTGCAGGCCCGCATCACCCTTTCCTCCGGTGCCAGTCGCTAGCAACGGTCTCCGCAGCGGAGGCGCGCTGCAGCGGCGACCTACAAAACAATCACGACCCACTACCTGCAACGGATGGCCCCGTAAACTCCCTCGTAAGTGCATGCATAACGTGGCCACTTCCATGATCAATTAACTGCATGCAGGAAAAAACAAGGAAACGGAAGGACAACTCCCACCAATAGGCAACCCTGCTGGCTCTGCTTTGTCAAGGTATAATCGTCTCATTAAGCGACCAATTGGTGAGGATTTACAACGTCAGTTACCTAATTATTGCGGCCATAAGTGTGTTGCTTCAGCACTAGTTAATTAGTGCATGCATGCATGCCGTTAACCCAGTGGCTATGCTGGCTATACTTGCTAACTTGCAGGGAAGTGCTGGTACAGCAAAAAAATATTTGTAAATGTACGTGTACTTGTTAACGTGCAGGCACTGAGACGAACAACATCGCCCCACCGACTCACCATTTATTCCACTCGACTGATGGCGTGGCGACCGGATTGCTTCCCATCTGTGCTTCACTACTCGGCTGATTAACCATTTCACTCGGCCGGCTAACGAACTGGTTCACTTGGCCAGCCAGCTCGGAGATGATTTCTGCACTTTGGACAATTAACGTGTAGGTTACTCGGTTGGTTGGCTTCAGCGTGCAGCCACCGACGCCATCCGCCTCATCGTTGTCTCCGGCTTCGTCTGCGAGGCCATCGTCGAACCTCTACGCACGACCACCGGCGCCGTCCGGTTTGTCGTAATCTCCAGCCTCGTCTGCAATGTCATCAATAAACCCCCACATACGGCCCCTCCCTCCGGGGGCTGGCGGCACTCCTCTTTGATAACGATGAACCCGACAGACCAAGTCTCTCTAGCCACTCGTCATAGGATTAAGGACCTTATCCTCTTCGATCATGTTACAAATTACTCGACACTCGCTTAATAGTTCCTTTTCTGTTCGAACCCAGGTTCACTCGGATGGGTTAAGCTCACTAAAATGCACGTTCGGATGAATTTGCTTGGATGGTTAATAGACCACTTCGGCAGACGGACATAGACGTTTCAGTCCAGCAACCACTCGGTTGGAAATATCCTCACAATTCCTCCGTCCCACGGGACGCCATTCGGATAGGCATGTCTATGTCACTCGGCGTTCGTCTGGGCACGTCTTCAACAACTTACCCACTCGGACGCCCCGTGGGTCGCCATTCTGCAGGATGCGTCTACTTCACTCCGATGCCCCGCACCTCACCACTCCGTGGGACGCGTCTACTTCACCTGAAAGCCCCGCGCGTTGCCGCTCAGTTGGGCACGTCTTCATCAACTTGCCCGCTTGGCCGCCCCGCGCGTCGCCGCTCAGTTGGGCACGTCTTCATCAACTTGCCCGCTCAACCGCCCCGCGCGTCGCCGCTCAGTTGGGCACGTCTTCAACAACTTGCCTACTCGGCCACCCTGCGCGTCACCGCTCAGTTGGGCACATCTTCATCAACTTGCCAGACTCGGACGTCCCGCGCATCGTCACTCCGCGGGACACGACTACTTCACCCGAACGCCCCGCACATCGTCACTCTGTGGGACACGTCTACTTCACTCGGACGCCCCACGCATCGTCACTCCGCGGGACGCGTCTACTTCACTCGGTCGCCCCGCGCGTCGCCACTCGGTTGGTCACCTCATCACCACTCGGCCGCTTCGTGCGTCGCCACTCGGTTGGTCACCTCATAACCATTAGGCCGCTCCGTGCGTCGCCACTTGGTTGGTCACCTCATAACCATTCATCCGCTCCGCGCGTCGCCACTTGGTTGGTCACCTCATAACCATTCGGCCGCTCCGCGCGTCGCCACTCGGTTGGTCACCTCATAACCATTTGGCCGCTCCGCGCATCGCCACTCGGTTGGTCACCTCATAACCATTAGGCCGCTCCGTGCGTCTCCACTCGGTTGGTCACCTCATAACCATTTGGCCGCTCCGCGCGTCGCCACTCAGTTGGTCACCTCATAACCATTCGGCCGCTCCACGCGTCGCCACTCGGTTGGTCACCTCATAACCATTAGGCCACTCCGTGCGTCGCCACTCGGTTGGTCACCTCATAACCATTCGGCCGCTCCGTGCGTCGCCACTTGGTTGGTCACCGCATAACCATTCAACCGCTCCGCGCGTCGCCACTTGGTTGGTCACCTCATAACCATTCAGCCGCTCGGCGCGTCGCCACTCGGTTGGTCACCTCATAACCATTCAGCCGCTCGGCGCGTCGCCACTCGGTTGGTCACCTCATAACCATTCAGCCGCTCCGCGCGTCGCCACTCGGTTGGTCACCTCATAACCATTAGGCCGCTCCGTGTGTCGCCACTCGGTTGGCCACCTCATAACCATTCGGCCGCTCCGTGCGTCGCCACTTGGTTGGTCACCTCATAACCATTCGGCCGCTCCGCGCGTCACCACTCGGTTGGTCACCTCATCACTACTCGGCCGCTCCGTGCGTCACCACACGGTTGGTCACCTCATAACCATTCGTCCGCTCCGTGCGTCGCCACTCGGTTGGTCACCTCATAACGATTCGGCCGCTCCGGGCGTCGCCACTCGGTTGGTCACCTCATAACCATTCGGCCGCTCCGGGCATCGCAAGTCGGTTGGTCACCTCATAACAATTTGGCCGCTCCGCGCGTCGCCACTCGGTTGGTCACCTCATAACCGTTCGGCTGCTCCGCACATCGCCACTCGGTTGGTCACCTCATAACCATTCGGCCGCTCCATGCATCGCCACTCGGTTGGTCACCTCATAACCATTCGGCCGCTCCGCGCGTCGCCACTCGGTTGGTCACCCCATAACCATTCGGCCGCTCCACCGTCACCACACAGTTGGACACATCTACATCAATCGGTCGCCCTTCGCATTGCCATCAGTTGAACATATCTTCACCACTCGGCCACTCGCGCGTCTTTAGACAGCTAAGTCATTCTACATGCACTACATTCTGTTATTTCCGTGTTCCCGAGTATCCTGTAATTCACACATCACTTTCGCTCGGAGGCCACGCCACCGAGTGTACCTCTACGCTCGGCTGCTTATTTTCACCTGGTCCAACTTCCATTTTTTTGCATATGTCATTCACGAACGCCATGTGTTCTTCATTTCGAGTTTGCATCGGTCCTCCGGGGCTGCAACTCAGTCAAAACACTACACTTCCGTTTTATTTGAGCCAGTACTCCAACGAGTTCAGTCGGATCCTTCACTTCGACAAGTTCGAACAGATCCTTCGCTCTTTCAGACTCTTGCTGGTTAACCAGTGCTACCTCTTGAGCATTGCCTTGGATTTCCCCAAAGAGGAGAGGATGATGCAGCAAAGTAGCGTAAGTATTTCCCTCAGTTTTTGAGAACCAACGTATCAATCCAGTAGGAGGCTACGCTCGAGTCCCTCGTACCTACACAAAAACAATAGCTCAACGCAACCAACGCGCTTAGGGGTTGTCAATCCCTTCACGGTCACTTACGAAAGTGAGATCTGATAAAGATGATAAATAATATTTTTGGTATTTTTGGTATAGAGATGCAAAGTAAAAAGTAAAAGCAAAGTAAAAGCAAAGCAATAATAAAGTAATGGAGATTAATATGATGAGAAAGAGACCCGGGGGCCATAGGTTTCACTAGTGGCTTCTCTCAAGAGCATAAGTATTCTACGGTGGGTGAACAAATTACTGTTGAGCAATTGACAGAATTGAGCATAGTTATGAGAATATCTAGGTATGATCATGTATATAGGCATCACGTCCGAGACAAGTAGACCGAAACGATTCTGCATCTACTACTATTACTCCACTCATCGACCGCTATCCAGCATGCATCTAGAGTATTAAGTTAAGAATAGAGTAACGCCTTAAGCAAGATGATATGATGTAGAGAGATAGTTTCATGCAATTTGATAAAAAAACCCATCTTGTTATCCTCGATGGCAACGATACAATACGTGCCTTGCTGCCCCTTCTGTCACTGGGAAAGGACACCGCAAGATTGAACCCAAAGCTAAGCACTTGTCCCATGGCAAGAACAACCAATCTAGTAGGCCAAACCAAACTGATAATTCGAAGAGACTTGCAAAGATAACCAATTATACGTAAAAGAATTCAGAGAAGATTCAAATATTATTGGATCATAAACCCACAATTCATCGATCTCAACAAACACACCGCAAAAACAAGATTACATCAAATAGATCTCCACAAGAGAGGGGGAGAACAATGTATTGAGATCCAAAAAGAGAGAAGAAGCCATCTAGCTACTAACTATGGACCCGTAGGTCTGAAGTAAACTACTCACACTTCATCCGAGGGGCTTGGATGATGCTGTAGAAGCCCTCCGTGATCGATGCCCCCTCCGGCGGAGCTCCGGAATAGGCCCCAAGATGGGATCTCATGGATACACAAAGTTGTGGCGGTGGAATTAGGTTTTTGGCTCCTTCCCGATTGTTTGGGGGTACGTGGATATATATGGGAGGAAGAAGTACGTCGGTGGAGCTTCGAGGGGCCCATGAGGTAGGGGGCGCGCCCTAGGGGGCGTGCCCTCCACCCTCATGGATGCCTCGTGGCTTTCTTGACGGAGGATCCAAGTCTCCTGGATCTTATCTGACGAGAAAATCACGTTTCCGAAGGTTTCATTCCGTTTGGAGTCCGTTTGATATTCTGTTTCTCCGAAACACTAAAATAGGCAAAAAAACAGCAATTCTGGGTTGGGCCTCTGGTTAATAGGTTAGTCCCAAAAATAATATAAAAGTGGAAAATAAAGCCCAATATAGTCCAAAACAGTAGATAATATAGCATGGAGCAATCAAAAATTATAGATATGTTGGAGACGTATCAAGCATCCCCAAATTTAATTCCTGCTCATCCTCGAGTAGGTAAATGATAAAAATAGAATTTTTGATGCAGAGTGCTACTTCGCATAATTTTAATGTAAGTATTCTTAATTGTGGTATGAATATTCAGATCTGAAAGATTCAAGACAAAAGTTCATATTGACATAAAAATGATAATACTTCAAGCATACTAACTAAGCAATTATGTCTTCTCAAAATAACATGGCCAAAGAAAGTTCATCCCTACAAAAGCATATAGTTTAGTCATGTTTCATTTTCGTCACACAAGAATGCTCTCATCATGCACAACCCTGATAACAAGCCAAGCAATTGTTTCATACTTTAGTAATCTCAAACCTATAAACTTTCACGCAATATATGAGCAGGAGCCATGGACATAGCACTATGGGTGGAATAGAATATAATGAGGGGGGTTATGTGGAGAAGACAAAAAAGGAGAAAGTCAAACATCAACGAGGCTAATCAATGGGCTATGGAGATGCCCACCGATTGATGTTAATGCAAGGAGTAGGGATTTCCATGCAACGGATGCACTAGAGCTATAAATGTATAAAAGCTCAACAAAAGAAACTAGTGGGTGTGCATCCAACTTGCTTGCTCACGAAGACCTAGGGCACTTGAGGAGGCCCATTGTTTGAATATACAAGCCAAGTTCTATAATGAAAAATTCCCACTAGTATATGAAAGTGATAACATAAGAGACTCTCTACTATGAAGATCATGGTTCTACTTTGAAGCACAAGTGTGGTAAAAGGATAGTAACATTGTCCCTTCTCTCTTTTTCTCTCATTTTTTGGGCCTTTTCTTTTTTATGGCCTTTCTCTCTTTTTTGGGGACTTCTTTTTTTTTATGGCCTCTCTTTTTTTATTCCTCACTTGGGACAATGCTCTAATAATGATGATCATCACACTTCTATTTATTTACAACTCAATGATTACAACTCGATACTAGAACAAAAGATGACTCTATATGAATGCCTCCGGCGGTGTACCGGGATATGCAATGAACCAAGAGTGACATGTATGAAAGAATTATGAACGGTGGCTTTGCCACAAATACTATGTCAACTACATGATCATGCTAAGCAATATGACAATGATGAATGTGTCATGATGAATGGAATGATGGAAAGTTGCATGGCAATATATCTCGGAATGGCTATGGAAATGCCATAATAAGTAGGTATGGTGGCTGTTTTGAGGAAGATATAAGGAGGTTTATGTGTGAAAGAGCGTATCATATCACGGGGTTTGGATGCACCGGCAAAGTTTGCGCCAACTCTCAATGTGAGAAAGGGCAATGCACGGTACCGAAGAGGCTAGCAAGGATGGAAAGATGAGAGTGCGTATAATCCATGGACTCAACATTAGTCATAAAGAACTCACATGCTTATTGCAAAAATCTACAAGTCATCAAAAACCTCGGCACTACGTGCATGCTCCTAGGGGGATAGATTGGTAGGAAAAGACCATCGCTTGTCCCCGACCGCCACTCATAAGGAGGACAATCAAATAACACCTCATGTTTCAAATTTGTTGCATAACGTTTACCATACGTACATGCTACGGGACTTGCAAACGTCAACACAAGTATTTCTCAATTTCACAACTACTCAACTAGCATGACTTTGATATTATTACCTCCATATCTCAAAACAATCATCAAGCATCAAACTTTTCTTAGTATTCAACACACTCATACGAAAGTTTTATTATTAATCTTGCATACCAAGCATATTAGGATTTTAAGAAAATTACCATGCTAATAAGACTCTCAAAATAATCTAAGTGAAGCATGAGAGATCAATAGTTTCTATAAAACAAATCCACCACCGTGCTCTAAAAGATATAAGTGAAGCACTAGAGCAAAACTATAAAGCTCAAAAGATATAAGTGAAGCACATAGAGTATTCTATCAAATTCCAAATCATGTATGGCTCTCTCAAAAGGTGTGTACAGCAAGGATGATTGTGGTAGACTAACAAGCAAAGACTCAAATCATAAAATACGCTCCAAGCAAAACACATATCATGTGGTGAATAAAAATATAGCTCCAAGTAAAGTTACCGATAGAAGTAGACGAATAAGAGGGGATGCCTTCCGGGACATCCCCAAGCTTTGGCTTTTAGGTGTCCTTAGATTATCTTGCGGGTTCCATGGGAATCCCCAAGCTTAGGCTCTTGCCACTCCTTGTTCCATAATCCATCAAATCTTTACCCAAAACTTGAAAACTTCACAACACAAAACTTAAAGTAGAAAACTCGTGAGCTCCATTAGCGAAAGAAAACAAAAGACCACTTCAAGGTACTGTAATTAACTCATTATTTATTTATATTGGTTTTAAACCTACTGTATTCCAACTTCTCTATGTATTATAAACTATTTTACTAGCCATAGATTCATCAAAATAAGCAAACAACACACGAAAAACAGACTCTGTCAAAAACAGAAAAGTCTGTAGTAATCTGTAGCTAGTGCAAGAACTGGAACCCCAAAAATTCTAAAATAAATTGCTGGACGTGAGGAATTTATCTATTAATAATCTGCAAAAAGAATTAACTAAATATCACTCTCCAAATAAAAATTACAGCAGTTCTCGTGAGCCCTAAAGTTTCTGTTTTTACAGCCAGTTCAACAAGACTTTCCCCAAGTCTTCCCAACGGTTCTACTTGGCACAAACACTAATTAAACACAAAAAACACAACCAAAACAGAGGATAAATAATTTATCTATTACTAAACAGGATCAAAAATTAATAAATAAAAATAAAATTGGGTTGCCTCCCAACAAGCGCTATCGTTTAACGCCCCTAGCTAGGCATAACAAACAAGAATAGATCTAGGTATTGCCATCTTTGGTAGGCAATCCATAAGTGGCTCTCATGATAGAGTCATATGGTTATTTTATTTTATTTCTAGGGAAGTGTTCCATGCCCTTTTTTAATGGAAATTTAAATCTAATATTCCCTTCCTTCATATCAATAATTGCACCAACCGTTCTAAGGAAAGGTCTACAAAAAATAATAGGGCAAGAAGGATTGCAATCTATATCAAGAACAATAAAATATACGGGCACATAATTCCTATTTGCAACAATAAGAACATCATTAATTCTTCCCATAGGTTTCTTAATAGTGGAATCCTAAAGATGCAAGTTTAGAGAGCAATCATCAAAATCACGGAAATCTAGCAGATCACACAAAGTTTTGGGAATAGTAGAGACACTAGCACCCAAATCACACAAAGCATAAAATTCATAATTTTTAATTTTAATTTTAGTAGTAGGTTCCCAATCATCATAAAGTTTTCTAGGGATAGAAACTTCCAATTCAAGTTTTTCTTCATAAGATTGCATCAAGGCATCAACGATATGTTTAGTAAACGCTTTATTTTGACTATAAGCGTGAGGAGATTTTAGCACGGATTGCAACAAGGAAATACAATCAATTAAAGAGCAATTTTCATAATTAAATTCCTTGAAATCCAATATAGTGGGTTTAGCAACATCTAGGGTTTTAATTTCTTCAATCTCACTTTTATCAAATTTAGCATCAAGATCAACAAATTCCGAATTCTTAGAACGCCTTCGAGGTAAAGGTGGATCATATTCAGTCCCATCATTATCAAGATTAATATTGCAAAACAAAGATTTAATAGGGGACACATCAATAACTTTTAGATCTTCATCATTATTTTCATAGGAACTAGAAGAACACGCTTTTGTAAAGGCATCTTTCTTAGCACGCATCCTAGCGGTTCTTACTTTGCACTCGTCAATGGAAATTCTCATGGCTTTGAGAGACTCATTGATATCATGCTTAGGTGGAATAGATCTAAGTTTCAAAGAATCAACATCAAGAGCAATTCTATCAATGTTCCTAGCCAAATCATCAATCTTAAGCAATTTTTCTTCAATCCTAGCATTAAAATTCTTTTGTGAAGAAATAAATTCTTTAATATTAGATTCAAAATAAGAGGTCATATTATTATAATTTCCATAAGAACTATTGTAGGAATTACCATAATTATTAGAGGGATTACTAGGATAAGGCCTAGGATTGAAATTTCCTCCATACGTGTTGTTACCAAAATTGTTCCTACCAACAAAATTCACATCCATAGATTCATTATTATTCTCAATCAAAGTAGACAAGGGCATATCATTAGGATTAGAAGAAACACTCTTATTAGCAAATAATTTCATAAGTCCATCCATCTTTCCACTCAAAACATTAATTTCTTCTATCTCATGCACCTTTTTAGTAGATCTTTCAGTATGCCATTGAGAATAATTAACCATAATATTATCTAGGAGTTTAGTAGCTTCTCCTAAAGTGATTTCAATAAAAGTGCCTCCCGCAGCCGAATCTAAAAGATTTCTAGAAGCAAAATTCAATCCGGCATAAAAATTTTGTATAATCATCCACAAATTCAAACCATGAGTAGGGCAATTACGTATCATTAATTTCATTCTCTCCCAAGCTTGTGCAACATGTTCATGATCAAGTTGCTTAAAATTCATAATATCGTTTCTAAGAGAGATGATCTTAGCGGGAGGAAAATACTTAGAGATAAAAGCATCTTTACACTTTTTCCATGAATCGATACTATTTTTAGGCAAAGATGAAAACCAAGCTTTAGCATGATCTCTAAGCGAAAAAGGAAATAGCTTCAATTTAACAATATCATTATCGACATCTTTCTTCTTTTTCATGTCACACAAATCAACGAAGCTATTAAGATGGGTAGCGGCATCTTCACTAGGAAGGCAGGAGAACGGATCTTTCGTAACAAGATTTAGCAAAGCAGCATTAATTTCACAAGATTCAGCATCGGTAAGGGGAGCAATCGGAGTGCTAAGGAAATCATTATTTTTGGTATTTGTGAAGTCACACAATTTAGTATTATCTTGAGCCATCGCGACAAACAAGCAAACTAACACACAAGCAAACAAAAAGGCAAACGGGCAAAAGAGGCAAATAGAGAGAGGGAGGATAGAGAGAGAGGGCGAATAAAACGTCAAGGGTGAAGTGGGGGAGAGGAAAACGAGAGGCAAATGGCAAATAATGTAACGTGGGAGATAGGGATTGTGATGGGTACTTGGTATGTTGACTTTTCCGCGGATTCCCCGGCAACGGCTCCAGAAACTCTTCTTTCTACCTCTTGAGCACTGTGTTGGATTTCCCCGAAGAGGAGAGGATGATGCAGCAAAGTAGTGTAAGTATTTCCCTTAGTTTTTGAGAACCAAGGTATCAATCCAGTAGGAGGCTACGCTCAAGTCCCTCGTACCTACACAAAAACAAAAGATCAACGCAACCAACGTGCTTAGGGGTTGTCAATCCCTTCACGGTCACTTACGAAAGTGAGATCTTATAAAGCTGATAAATAATATTTTTGGTATTTTTGGTATAGAGATGCAAAGTAAAAAGTAAAAGCAAAGCAATAATAAAGTAATGGAGATTAATATGATGAGAAAGAGACCCGGGGGCCATAGGTTTCACTAGTGGCTTCTCTCAAGAGCATAAGTATTCTACGGTGGGTGAACAAATTACTGTTGAGCAATTGACAGAATTGAGCATAGTTATGAGAATATCTAGGTATGATCATGTATATAGGCATCACGTCCGAGACAAGTAGACCGAAACGATTCTGCATCTACTACTATTACTCCACTCATTGACCGCTATCCAGCATGCATCTAGAGTATTAAGTTAAAAACAGAGTAACGCCTTAAGCAAGATGACATGATGTAGAGGGATAGTTTCATGCAATATGATAAAAAACCATCTTGTTATCCTTGATGGCAACGATACAATACGTGCCTTGCTTCCCCTTCTGTCACTGGGAAAGGACACCGCAAGATCGAAACCAAAGCTAAGAACTTCTCCCATGGAAAGAACAACCAATCTAGTAGGCCAAACCAAACTGATAATTCGAAGAGACTTGCAAAGATAACCAATCATACATAAAAGAATTCATAGAAGATTCAAATATTATTCATAGATAGACTGGATCATAAACCCACAATTCATCGGTCTCAACAAACACACCGCAAAAAGAAGATTACATCGAATAGATCTCCATAAGAGAGGGGGAGAACATTGTATTGAGATCCAAAAAGAGAGAAGAAGCCATCTAGCTACTAACTATGGACCCGTAGGTCTGAATTAAACTACTCACACTTCATCGGAGGGGCTTGGATGATGATGTAGAAGCCCTCCGTGATCGATGCCCCCTCCGGTGGAGCTCCGAAACAGGCCCCAAGATGGGATCTCGTGGATACATAAAGTTGCGGCGGTGGAATTAGGTTTTTGGCTCCTTCCCGATCGTTTGGGGGTACGTGGATATATATGGGAGGAAGAAGTACGTCGGTGGAGCTTCGAGGGGCCCATGAGGCAGGGGGCGCGCCCTAGGGGGGCGCGACCTCCACCCTCGTGGCCGCCTCGTGGCTTTCTTGACGGAGGGTCCAAGTCTCCTGGATCTTAACTGATGAGAAAATCATGTTTCCAAAGGTTTCATTCCGTTTGGACTCCGTTTGATATTCTGTTTCTCCAAAACACTGAAATAGGCAAAGAAAACGGCAATTTTGGGCTGGGCCTCCGGTTAATAGATTAGTCCAAAAAATAATATAAAAGTGGAAAATAAAGCCCAATATAGTCCAAAATAGTAGATAATATAGCATGGAGCAATCAAAAATTATAGATACGTTGGAGATGTATCAACCAGCAAGCCCCTTGCACTCCCAGCGGGTGTCTATGGGTGTTATTCACACAATTTATTTCAGCACACATCAAATTTCCTCAAGAAATTATTACTTTGGCTTGTGCTATTTTTCACACAAAAGTTACACGACCACTCGACGGCCCTATGTGCCAACTTCATCGCTACTCAGACTCGGTCACCATACCGGTCTTAGCAAACCACAACACCGACCTTGTCGTTCTGTTGACTTCAAACACATCCGGCCGACTCCTCTGTGGAATCCTCTTCATCGTATCAATGATATAGACCTTGTCAGGCATGAGACAGATAAGTCCCTTTTATAATTAAACTTCGCACTTCACTCCTTTGCGACTTTGCCTCTTTCAAGCATCACTCGGAAGCTTATCCTCATCTTTACCCAAGTCCGACTCGATGAATTGCAAATCATCCATTCAAAACTATATTTCTCGTATTCCTACATGTCCGTTGTCGAAGCTTGTAGTATGCTCGGGGGCTACGCCGCACTCAGGTGCTGCATCTCATTTGGAATGACACTCTCCTGAGTGGTCGAGTACTTCATCACCAGTGAGATCCTTCACTTCAACAAGTGCATTCGATCCGCCACTTTGACAAGTTTTATAATCACCCAGACGCTCTGCACACCATCTTCATTCCTACTCAGACTCAGTTGTCACGCCGGTCTTGTTGCGTCTCAACCACACTACACTGACCTCGTCGCTACATTAGCTTCGAAGGCATCTGGCTAACTCCTTCAAAGACCATTTCAGCCACTTGGCTGGACACGCAATCTTTCACTCGGCCACCTCGTGCATCCTCACTCGAGCCGCTCCGCGTGTCGCCACTCAGTTGGGCACATCTTCACCACTCGGCCGCTCCGCGCGTTTCCACTCGGTTGTACAGATCATCGCCCCTCGGCCGCCTCGCGCGTCACCATCAGTTGGACATGTCTTTACCTCTACACCCCCAACACGGGAACGACTAAGTTACTCATTTTATCAAACCTCATATCGCACTCTGTAGCAGGCTTACTTCTTTTGAGCATCACTCGGGGGCTACGCACAGCTGTTGGCCATGCCGCCCTCAGGGGTTACGCCATTCAATCAACCCATTGATCACATCAGGAATATCTTTCTGACCATACATGCTTAGTCTACCAAATATCTATAAGGGTAGTACTGTCCACTAGGACGATCACCCAAACCATTACTTAAAGTCATCTTCAGGGCTGCAAAAGGGTGAAAACAACACTCCTCTACGGATACACTTGGCCCTATCCTAGGCTCCAAGGCGTTAGCTTCACAAACTTGGACTCAGAGATGGCGTGTGCTGGTATTCCCCTGGGATAATGAGTGGCCTCTCTCTAGAGAGTCAGCCCACACACTAGCCGCGTCACTCGGGTTTAATGGCACGTCCATGTCAGACCACTAGTCTATCTCCACCGGGAGACATACAAGTGCCACCAAGTTTTTCCTGGCAGTCAACATACCTCGATCAGTCGGGAAGCATGTCCACTTGGACAAATACCCCTTTCATGCAAAAGGGCGAAAATGAAGCTCCTCTACGGATACAATGTACTCTTACAAATACCCCTTTCACGCAAAATCTAACGGGAAATATAATAAGTACTACTGAAATGTTTACTCCCTGGAGTGTCCAGCTTTTTTCTGAAGTCGGCAGTTTCAAAGCCGAATTCATTCACCGTGCCGAGAGCACGAAGATTCACCTGCTTGACCGTGTTCCAGGCTGAATTTATTCCGTGCCGAGTGCACGAAGATCAGTCCGACTGACTCAGCTCCAGGCTGAGCTTATTTACAATGTCAAGCGTCTAAAGATGCATCTGATTGACTCAATTTCAGACTAAAAGATATTTACCGTGTCGACTGTGTGGAGGTCTACCAGAAGACTTAAACCCTCTGCCCGACTCATCTTGTCCGACAAAGGCTCGGGGACTACACCCAGTGGGTGCACTCAGCGTGCCCCCATTGGAAGAGAACTCAGAAAGAAACATTTTGCTTGACACAAGACCATCTCTAGATCACTCAAGTGCTACTCAACCTCCGAGTCGGAGAGAAACAAGTTCTAGATTTTTAGTTCTCTCATACCCCCGCCGACTGCCCGCAGTCGACGGTGGTCTCGGGGACTACACCCAGTGGGTGCACTCAGCGTGCCCCCACTAGAGTAATCTCTAGTCGGTACGTCCTGACCGGTCCGAGTGGAGAACAACAAACAAACAAGTTCTAAGGCTCCCGTCGGCTACCAAAAAAAATTGCTATAAGGTGAGTTTAACGTTCCTCCGTGGACCTGTTTTGAGCCTTCTTCTAGGACTCAAAGCGTGAAACTCATAAGTTTGGATCTCGAACCGACTCGTATTGATGTTCCTCCGGGATAAGAATGCCATCTCTCCGAGAGAACAGTCCATGTGTCAATCATGTTGCTCGGATTTAATGACACAACCATACTCTAATCACAAGTTAACCTCTTCTGAGAGATGATCGAATGTTACCAAGTTGCTCCTCACAGGCACTTACCCCAGATCAATCGGGAAGCACAGTACCATAATCCATTGAGATTTTGTTCAAACCTTGGTTGTCTGAAAGCAAGGTGACAGGTACCGAGTATTTCCGTAAACACTAGGGCCAAATTGTGTCTTTCACAAACTCGTTCTGCAAAATCGGAATCGATTTGGGGGCTAATGTTGGAGATACACATAACAGGTAGGCCCACGAAGGGTCCAAATATCATAAAGCATGGGGTCCACACAACATGTGGGTCCAGATAAACTTCATACAGACATACTATCCACTCGGATAACCATCAAGTCACTCGGACGACAACAACCACCCGGAGCATAGCACTCCACTCGACCAACTCATTCCACTCGGAGCACCTGATCTCACTCGGATATGCAAAGACCAGCAGTCGACAAGGCACTCGAAGCATCATCTTAGTAGTAGGCTGAGTTATGGCATTAACGCCCCACTTTGTAACATAGGAGGTGAGGGGGTGGCGCACTCTATATAAGCCACCCCCACCACTAGACTAAGGGGCTCTTTTTTCTTCCATCTCTCTCTCTTTCTCACCATTAGTCTCAGGACTACGGGGATCCGTTCTCCTCTCATTGTAATCTCTGGATACATATTAAGATAAAACAAAACCTCTCCGGAGCACGAGACGTAGGGTTGTTATCTCCACCGTGAGAGGCCCGAACTCGCTAAAACCACCGTGTCACCCATATGCATCTTGATAGATCATGCTCCTTTATCCTACCCCTCTCTTATTGTCAGGATCGTTACCACGACAGTAGGCGCGCCCCCACCCTCGTGGGCCCCTCGCAGCTCCACCGACGTATTTCTTCCTCCTATATATACCCGTATATCCCGAAAACATCCAGGAGCACCACGGAAACCTATTTACACCGCCGCAACCTTCTGTACCCGTGAGATCTCATCTTGGGGCCTTTTTCCGGCGCTCCACCAGAGGGGGAATCGATCACGGAGGGCTTCTACATCAACTCCATAGCCTCTCTGATGATGTGTGAGTAGTTTACCATAGACCTTCAGGTCCATAGTTATTAGCTAGATGGCTTCTTCTCTCTCTTTGGATCTCAATACAAAGTTCTCCTCGATACTCTTGGAGATCTATTCGATGTAATTCTTTTTGCAGTGTGTTTGTCAAGATCCAATGAATTGTGGGTTTATGATCAAGATTTGATTCTTCTTTGAAATCTTTTATGCATGATTTAAATATATTTGCAAGTCTCTTTGAATTATCAGTTTGGTTTGCCCTACTAGATTGATCTTTCTTGCAATGGGAGAAGTTCTTAGCTTTGGGTTCAATCTTGCGGTGTCCTTTCCCAGTGACAGCAGGGGTAGCAAGGCACGTATTGGAATGTTGCCATCGAGGATAAAAAGATGGGGTTTATATCATATTGCTTGAGTTTATCCCTCTACATCATGTCATCTTGCCTAATGCGTTACTCTATTCTTATGAACTTAATACTCTAGATGCATGCTGGATAGCGGTCGATGTGTGGAGTAATAGTAGTAGATGCAGAATCGTTTCGGTCAACTTGTCATGGACGTGACGCCTATATACATGATCATGCCTAGATATTCTCATAACTATGCGCTTTTCTATCAATTTCTTGACGGTAATTTGTTCATCGACCGTAGAATTTGCTATCTTGAGAGAAGCCCCTAGTGAAACCTATGGCCCTCGGGTCTATTATCCATTATATTATTCTCTCGTCAACAAGATATTTCTGTCGCTGTTTTTTTTGCAATCTTTATTTTCCAATCTATACAACAAAAATACCAAAAATATTTATCTTATTATCTCTATCAGATCTCACTCTCGTAAGTGACCATGAAGGGATTGACAACCCCTTTATCACGTTGGTTGCGAGGTTCTTGTTTGTTTGTGCAGGTATGAGGGACTTGCATGTAGTCTCCTACTGGATTAATACCTTGGTTCTCAAAAACTGAGGGAAATACTTATGCTACTGTGCTGCATCACCCTTTCCTCTTCAAGGGAAAACCAACACAAGCTCAAGAGGTAGCAAGAAGCATTTCTGGCGCCGTTGCCGGGGAGATCTACGCACAAGTCAAGACATACCAAGTACCCATCACAAACTCTTATCCCTCGCATTACATTATTTGCCATTTGCCTCTCGTTTTCCTCTCCCCACTTCACCCTTGTCGTTTTATTCGCCCTCTTTTCAGTTCGCCTCTTTTTGCTTGCTTCTTGTGTGTCCGTGTGTTATATCGTTGGTTTTGCTATCATGTCTAGTCCTTTTTCTGCTCCTTTGTCTCCCGAGTTTGGAGTTCTTCACTTCAAACAAAAACAAGGAGAAAAAATAAAAGATGCTTGGTATAGGATGATGGAATCTTATCGTAATTGCACCTTAGAGGTGAGTTTTAGAATTTTACTTCGTAATTTTTATGTTGGACTAAATATGTCCCATAGACAACTCTTGGATTGCGTTGCCAAAGGAAATTTTATCGAAATTGATCCCAGTATTGCTTATGAAATCATAGAGGGAATAGTGGGAACACTATCTCAATAAAAGGGGCCACATCATAACCAGGAAGAGACACAACTTTTTGAGAAGATTTGCAAAGTAACAAAAAATTTACAAAAGTCTCTCGAACCTCTTAAGAGTGTTAGCGGAAACCTTCACTGAATGAATATGTTGATTACCATTTGCAATAAGCGGTTGGACTATTTAGATCTAAAATTTTCCGAATATGAAGGGAAACATAAAGAACCTCCCGGATTCGAGCATGACTCCGCTAAAAAAATAAAACCAAAGATACAATACCTAGATCTATTCTTGTTTATATGCCTAGCTAGGGGCATTAAACGATAGCGCTTGTTGGGAGGCAACCCAATTTTATTTTTATTTATTTCTTTTTGATCCTGTTATCCTCTGTTTTCGTTGTTTTTTTTGTGTTTAATTAGTGTTTGTGCCAAGTAGAACCGTTGGGAAGACTTGGGGAAAGTCTTGTTGAACTTGCTGTAAAAACAGAAACTTTAGGGCTCACGAGAACTGCTGTAATTTTTATTTGGAGAGCGATATTTAGTTAATTCTTTTTTCAGATGATTAATAGATAAATTCCTCACGTCCAGCAATTTATTTTAGAATTTTTGGGGTTCCAGATCTTGCGCTAGCTACAGATTACTACAGACTGATCTGTTTTTGACAGATTCTGTTTTCATGTGTTGTTTGCTTATTTTGATTGAATCTATGGTTAGTATCGGGGGGTATGAACCATAGATAAGTTGGAATACAGTAGGTTTAACACCAATATAAATAAATAATGAATTCATTACAGTACCCTTAAGTGGTGGTTTGTTTTCTTATACTAACGGAGCTCATGAGATTTTCTGTTGAGTTTTGTGTTGTGAAGTTTTTAAGTTTTGGGTAAAGATTTGATGGATTTTGGAATAAGGAGTGGCAAGAGCCTAAGCTTGGGGATGCCCAAGGCACCCCAAGGTAAAATTCAAGGACAACCGAAAGCCTAAGCTTGGGGATGCCCCGGAAGGCATCCCCTCTTTCGTCTTCGTCTCTCGGTAACTTTACTTGAGGCTATATTTTTATTCACCACATGATATGTGTTTTGCTTGGAGCGTCTTGTATGATTTGAGTCTTTGCTTTTTAGTTTACCACAATCAACCTTTCTATAAACACCTTTTGGAGAGACACGCATGAATCGGAATTTATTAGAAATACTCTATGTGCTTCACTTATATCTCTTGAGCTAGATAATTTTGCTCTAGTGCTTCACTTATATCTTTAAGAGCACGATGGTGGTTTTATTCTATAGAAATTATTGATCTCTCATGCTTAACTTATATAATTTTGAGAGTCCTTTATAACAGCTTGGTAATTTTCTTTGGCTACAAAATTAGTCCTAATATAATAGGCATCCAAGATGGGTATAATAAAAACTATCATAAAAAGTGCATTGAATACTATGAGAAGTTTGATACTTGATGATTGTTTTGAGATATGAACATGGTCATATTAGAGTCATGCTAGTTGACTAGTTGTGAATTTGAGAAATACTTGTTCTATTTGAGAAATACTTGTTCTAAAGTTTGTGATTCTTGTAGCATGCATTTATGGTGAACCGTTATGTGATGAAGTCGGAGCATGATTTATTTATTGATTGTCTTCCTTAGGAGTGGCAGTCGGGGACAAGCGATGGTCTTTTCCTACCAATATATCCCCTAGGAGCATGCGAGTAGTACTTTGTTTCGATAACTAATAGATTTTTGCAATAAGTATGTGAGTTCTTTATGACTAATGTTGAGTCCATGGATTATACGCACTCTCACCCTTTCACCATTGCTAGCCTCTCTAGTACAGTGCAAATTTTGTCGGTACCATAAACCCACCATATACTTTCCTCAAAACAGCCACCATACCTACCTATTATGGCATTTGCATAGCCATTCCGAGATATATTTCCATGAACCTACCAATGTTCCGTTTGTTATGACATGTTTCATCATTGTCATCTTGCTTTGCATGATCATGTAGTTGACATCGTATTTGTGGCAAAGCCACCATTCATAATTCTTTCATACATGTCACTCATGAGTCATTACACATCCCGGTACACCGTCGGAGGCATTCACATAGTCATATTTTGTTCTAAGTATTGAGTTGTAATTTTTCGAGTTGTAAGTAAATAAAAGTGTGATGATCATCATTATTAGAGCATTGTCCCATGTGAGGAAAGGATGATGGAGACTATGATTGCCCCACAAGTCGGGATGAGACTCCGGACGGAAAAACAAAGAGAAAGGCCATAAAATAGAGATGGCCCAAAAAAGGAAAAAATGAGAGAAAAAGAGAGAAGGGACAATGCTACTATCCTTTTACCACACTTGTGCTTGAAAGTAGCACCATGATCTTGATGATAGAGAGTCTCCTATGTTGTCACTTTCATACACTAGTGGGAATTTTACATTATAGAACTTGGCTTGTATATTCCAATGATGGGCTTCCTCAAAATGCCCTAGGTCTTCGTGAGCAAGCAAGTTGGATGCACACCCACTTAGTTCTTTTGTTGAGCTTTCATACACTTATAGCTCTAGTGCATCCGTTGCATGGCAATCCCTACTCACTCACATGGATACCTATTGATGGGCATCTCCATAGCCTGTTGATATGCCTAGTTGATGTGAGACTATCTTCTTCTATTTGTCTTCTCCACAAACACCATTCTATTCCACCTATAGTGGTATGTCCATGGCACACGCTCATGTATTGTGCGAAGGTTGAAAAACTTTGAGAACATCAAAATTATGAAACAATTGCTTGGCTTGTCATCAGGGTTATGCATGATTTAAATATTTTGTGTGGTGAAGATGGAGCATAGCCAAAGTATATGATTTTGTAGGGATAACTCTCTTTGGCCATGTTATTTTGAGAAGACATGATTGCTTTGTTAGTATGCTTGAAGTATTATTATATTTATGTCCATATTAAACTTTTGTCTTGAATCTTTCGGATCTGAACATTCTTGCCACAATAAAGAAAATTACATTGAGAATTATGCTAGGTAGCATTCCACATCAAAAATTATGTTTTTATCATTTACCTACTCGTGGACGAGCAGGATTTAAGCTTGGGGATGCTTGATAAGTCTCCAACGTATCTATAATTTTTGATTGTTCCATGCTATTATATAGTCTGTTTTGGATGTTTAATGGGCTTTAATACACCTTTTTATATTATTTTTGGGACTAACCTACTAACCAAAGGCCCAGTGCAAATTGTTTTTTTGCCTATTTCAGTGTTTCGCATAGAAGGAATATCAAACAGAATCCAAACGGAATGAGACCTTCGGGAGAGTTACTTTTGCAACAAACGTGATCCAGGAGACTTGGAGTTGACGTCAAGAAAGAAGCGAGGAGGCCATGTGGCAGGGAGGCGTGCCCAGGGGGCAGGCGCGCCCCCCACCCTCATGGGCCCCTCGCAGCTCCATCGACGTACTTCTTCCTCCTATATATACCCCCAAAACTTCCAGGAGCACCACGAAACCCTATTTCCACCGCTGCAACCTTCTGTACCCGTGAGATCCCATCTTGGGGCCTTTTCCGGCGCTCCGCTAGAGGGGGAATCGATCACGGAGGGCTTCTACATCAACTCCATAGCCTCTCCGATGATGTGTGAGTAGTTTACCACAGACCTTCGGGTCCATAGTTATTAGCTAGATGGCTTCTTCTCTCTCTTTGGATCTCAATACAAAGTTCTCCTCGATTCTCTTGCAGATCTATTCGATGTAATTCTTTTTGCGATGTGTTTGTTGAGATCCGATGAATTGTGGGTTTATGATCAAGATTATCTATGAACAATATTTTATTCTTCTCTGAAATCTTTTATGCATAATTTAAATATCTTTGCAAGTCTCTTCAAATTATTAGTTTGGTTTGGCCTACTAGATTGATCGTTCTTGCAATGGGAGAAGTGCTTAGCTTTGGGTTCAATCTTGCGGTGTCCTTTCCCAGTGAAAGCAGGGGCAGCAAGGCATGTATTGTATTGTTGCCATCAAGGATAAAAAGATGGGGTTTATATCATATTGCTTGAGTTTATCCCTCTACATCATGTCATCTTGCCTAATGCGTTACTCTATTCTTATGAACTTAATACTCTAGATGCATGCTGGATAGCGGTCGATGTGTGGAGTAATAGTAGTAGATGCAGAATCATTTCGGTCTACTTGTCGCGGACGTGATGCCCATATGCATGATCATGCCTAGATATTCTCATAACTATGCGCTTTTCTATCAATTGCTTGATAGTAATTTGTTCACCCACCATAGAAATTGCTATCTTGAGAGAAGCCACTAGTGAAACCTATGGCCCCCGGGTCTATCTTCCATCATATTATTTTCCTATCAATTTGCTATTTCTATTTTACCATCTTTATTTTCCAATCTATACAACAAAAATACCAAAAATATTTATCTTATTATCTCTATCAGATCTCACTCTCGTAAGTGACCGTGAAGGGATTGACAACCCCTTTATCACGTTGGTTGCGACGTTCTTGTTTGTTTGTGCAGGTACTAGGTGACTTGTGTGCTATCCCCTACTGGATTGATACCATGGTTCTCAAAACTGAGGGAAATACTTATGCTACTGTGCTGCATCACCCTTTCCTCTTCAAGGGAAAACCAACGCAAGCTCAAGAGGTAGCAAGAAGGATTTCTGGCACCGTTGCCGGGGAGATCTACGCACAAGTCAATACATACCAAGTACCCGTCACAAACTCTTATCCCTCGCATTACATTATTTGCCACTTGCATCTCGTTTTCCTCTCCCCACTTCACCCTTGCCGTTTTATTCGCCCTCTTTTCCGCTCGCCTCTTTTTCGTTCGCCTCTTTTTGCTAGCCTCTTGCTTGCTTGTGTGTTGGATTGTTTGTCACGATGCCTCAAGATAATACTAAATTGTGTGACTTTTCCAATACCAACAATAATGAATTTATTAGCACTCTGATTGCTCCTCTTACGGATGCTGAAGCTTGTGAAATTAATACTGCTTTGCTAAATCTTGTCATGAAAGATCCGTTTTCTGGCCTTCCTAGTGAAGATGCCTCTACCCATCTAAACAGCTTTGTTGATTTGTGTGATATGCAAAAGAAGAAAGATGTGGATAATGATATTCTTAAATTGAAGCTATTTCCATTTTCGCTTAGAGATCGTGCTAAAACTTGGTTTTCGTCCTTGCCTAAAAATAGTATTGATTCATGGAATAAGTGCAAAGATGCTTTTATCTCTAAGTATTTTCCTCCCGCTAAGATCATCTCTCTTATAAACGATATCATGAATTTTAAGCAACTTGATAATGAGCATGTTGCACAAGCTTGGGAGAGGATGAAATTAATAATATGTAATTGCCCTACACATGGTTTGCATTTGTGGATGATCATGCAAAAAATTTATGCTGGATTTAATTTTGCTTCTAGAAATCTTTTAGATTCGGCCGCGGGAGGCACTTTTATGGAAATCACTTTAGGATAAGCTACTAAAATCCTAGATAATATTATGGTTAATTATTCTCAATGGCACACCGAAAGACCTACTAGTAAAAAGGTTCATGCTATAGAAGAAATTAATGTTTTGACTGGAAAGATGGATGAACTTATGAAATTATTTGCTAATAAGAGTGTTTCTTCTGATCCTAATGATATGCCTTTGTCTACCTTGATTGATAATAATAATGAATCTATGGATGTGAATTTTGTTGGTAGGAACAATTTTGGTAACAACGCGTATAGAGGAAACTTTAATCCTAGACCGTTTCCTAGTAATTCCTCTAATAATTATGGTAATTCCTACAACAACTCTTATGGAAATTTTAATAAGATGCCCTCTGATTTTGAGACTAGTGTTAAATAATTTATGATTTTGCAAAAGAATTTCAATGCTTTGCTTGAAGAAAAATTATCTAAAATTGATGAGTTGGCTAGGAACGTGGATAGAATTTCTCTTGATGTTTATTCTTTGAAACTTAGATCTAGTCCACCTAAGCATGGTATCAACGAGTCTCTCAAAGCCATGAGAATTTCCATTGATGAGTGCAAAGAAAGAACCGCTAGGATGTGTGCAAAAAAAAAGATTGCTTTATAAAACTGTGTTCTTCTAGCTTCCATGATAGTAAGGATGAAGATCTAAAAGTGATTAATGTGTGTCCTATTAAATCTTGGTTTTGCAATATGAATCTTGATAATGATGGGACTGGAGATGAGTCACCTTTAGCTCAAAGGTCTCCCAATGATTCGGAGTTTTTAGATCTTGATGCAAAAATTGGTAAAAGTGGGATTGATGAGGTCAAAACTTTACATAGAAATGAAGACACAATTTTGTATTTCAAGGAATTTAATTATGATAATTGCTCTTTGATAGATTTTGTTTCCTTGTTGCAATCCGTGCTAAATTCTCCTCATGCTTATAGTCAAAATAAAGCTTTTACCAACCATATCGTATATGCTTTAATGAAATCTTATGAAGAAAAGCTTGAATTAGAAGTTTCTATCCCTAGAAAAATTTATGATGAGTGGTAAGCTACTATTAAAATTAAAGATCATGAATGCTATGGTTTATGTGATTTGGGTGCTAGTGTTTCCACGATTCCAAAAACTTTGTGTGATGTGTTAGGTTTCCGTGAATTTGATGATTGTTCTTTAAATTTGCACCTCGCGGATTCCACTATTAAGAAACATATGGGAAGTATTAATGATTTTCTTATTGTTGCAAATAGGAATTATGTGCCCGTAGATTTCACTGTTCTTGATATAGATTGCAATCCTACATGTCCCATTATTCTTGGTAGACCTTTTCTTAGAACGATTGGTGCAATTATTGATATGAAATAAGGGAATATTAGAATCCAATTTACGTTAAGGAAAGGCATGGAACACTTTCCTATAAAGAAAATTAAATTACCTTATGAATCTATTATGAGAGCCACTTATGGATCACATACCAAAGATGACAATACCTAGATCTATTCTTGTTTTTATGCCTAGCTAGGGGCGTTAAACGATAGCACTTGTTGGGAGGCAACCCAATTTTTATTTCGTTTCTTGTTTTTTGTTTCTTTTTAGTAATAAATAATTCATCTAACTTCTGTTTAGATGTGGTTTTATACTTTTAGTTAGTGTTTGTGCCAAGTAGAACCTTTGGGATGACTTGGGAGAAGTTTATGTCATCTTGCTGTAAAAACAGAAACTTTAGCGCTCACGAGATTTCCTTCCATTTTTTACTGGAGAGATAGATTAGATTGATTCTTTTCTAAGATGATTAATAGAAAAATTCCTCACGTCCACCAATTTATTTCAGAATTTTTGGGTTTACAGAATATTCGAAACCTAAAGATTACTACAGACTGTTCTGTTTTTGACAGATTCTGTTTTGCGTGTGTTGTTTGCTTATTTTGATGAATCTATGGCTAGTATCGGGGGGTATGAACCATAGAGAAGTTCGAATACAGTAGGTTTAACACCAATATAAATAAATATTGAGTTCATTACAGTACCTTTAAGTGCTGGTTTGTTTTCTTATACTAACGGAGCTCATGACATTTTCTGTTGAAGTTTTGTGTTGTGAAGTTTTCAAGTTTTGGGTAATGATTTGATGGATTTTGGAACAAGGAGTGGAAAGAGCCTAAGCTTGGTGATTCCCAAGGAACCCCAAGGTATAATTAAAGGATAAACAAAAACATCCCCTCTTTCGTCTTCGTCCATCGGTAACTTTACTTGAGGCTATATTTTTATTCACCACATGATATGCGTTTTACTTGGAGAATCTGGTATGATTTGAGTCTTTGGTTTTTAGTTTACCACAATCATCCTTGATGTACACACCTTTTGGGAGAGAGACACATGAATCGGAATTTATTAGAATACTCTGTGTGCTTCACTTATATCTTTTGAGCTAGATAATTTTGCTCTAGTACTTCACATATATCTTTTTGAGCACGGTGGTGGTTTTATTTTATAGAAATTATTGATCTCTCATGCTTAAATTATATTATTTTGAGAGTCCTTTAGAACAGCATGGTAATTTGCTTTGGTTATAAAACTAGTCCTAATATGATAGGCATCCAGGATGGGTATAATAAAAACTATCATAAAAAGTGCATTGAATACTATGAAAAGGTTGATACTTGATGATAGTTTTGAGATATGAAGATGGTGACATTAGAGTCATGCTAGTTGAGTAGCTGTGAGTTTGAGAAATACTTGTGTTAAAGTTTGTGATTCCCGTAGCATGCACGTATGGTGAACAGTTATGTGATGAAGTCGGAGCATGATTTATTTATTGATTGTCTTCCTTATGAGTGGCGGTTGGGGACAAGCGATGGTATTTTCCTACCAATCTACCCCCCTAGGAGCATGCGCGTAGTACTTTGTTTCAATAACTAATAGATTTTTGCAATAAGTATGTGAGGTCTTTATGACTAATGTTGAGTCCATGGATTATACGCACTCTCACCCTTCCACCATTGCTAGCCTCTCTAGTACCGCACAAATTTCGTCTGTACCATAAACCCACCATATACTTTCCTCAAAACAGCCACCATACCTACCTATTATGGCATTTCCATAGCCATTCCGAGATATATTGCCATGCAACCTACCAATGTTCCGTTTATTATGACACGCTTCATCATTGTCATATTGCTTTGCATGATCATGTAGTTGACAACGTATTTGTGGCAAAGCCACCTTCATAATTCTTTCATACATGTCACTCATGAGCCATTGCACATCTCGGTACACCACCGGAGGCATTCACATAGAGTCATATTTTTTCTAAGTATCGAGTTGTAAGTAAATAAAAGTGTAATGATCATCATTATTAGAGCATTCCCCCACAAGTCGGGATGAGACTCGAGATGAAAATAAAAGATATAAAAAAAGAAGCCATAAAAAGGAGAAAAAGGCCCCAAAAAATGAGAGAAAAAGAGAGAAGGGACAATGTTACTATCCTTTTACCACACTTGTGCTTCAAAGTAGCACCATGATCTTCATGATAGAGAGTCTCCTATGTTGTCACTTTCATACGCTAGTGGGAATTTCATATTGTAGAACTTGGCTTGTATATTCCAATGATGGGCTTCTCAAAATGCCCTAGGTCTTCGTGAGCTAGCGAGTTGGATGCACACCCACTTAGTTTCTTTTGTTGAGTTTTCATACACTTATAGCTCTAGTGCATCCGTTGCATGGCAATCCCTACTCACTCATATTGATATCTATTGATGGGCATCTCCATAGCCCGTTGATACGCCTAGTTGATGTGAGACTATCTTCTCCTTTTTGTCTTGTCCACAACCACCATTCTATTCCACCTATAGTGCAATATCCATGGCTCACGTTCATATATTGTGTGAAGATTGAAAAAGTTTGAGAACATCAAAAGTATGAAACAGTTGCTTGGCTTGTCATCGGGGTTCTGCATTATTTAAATATTTTTGTGTGGTGAAGATGGAGCATAGCCAGACTATATGATTTTGTAGGGATAACTTTCTGTCGGTGCGAAATGACACCTATGGGGTCACTGGGATCCCTTCTATGGTTGGTGGGCGCGGGGTTGTGCAAAGAGCGGGTCTGGCGGTCAGCATGCAAATCGTTTACCCAGGTTCGGACCGCGGAGACGCGTAAAACCGTAGTCCTGCTTTGATGTATATTTGAGTGTTCTTGTGTTCTTGAACTAGCTGCAATGGCTCTCTAGTCCAAAAGATCCTAATCCCCCTCCAGTACACCTCGGGCCTCCTTTTATAGACAAAATGGGTCACCACAGTGGCACACAGGAGGTGGAAAGGTGTACGGGGGCTGAGTCTATCCCCTGGCATCGTCGGATAAACGCATTTAATGCGCTGCCGACGTGCCCCTCTTGCTTTATTGGGGACGGCAAAGAAGCTCGTCCCAGCTGTCGTCGCCTCGCCTGGCTCTGACGCGCGTCCAAGCTGACGAGCCGTTGTAGCGCCACGTTGGCTGGCTGCTGGGCTGACGCGGTGGTGGAGCTTTCACGAAGATCTGCATGCCACCACGCAGGTGCTTGCTGAGTTGGTGTGGAGGCCACGCGCTGCCACACAAATGCCTGCTCAGCTGGTTGAGCTAGCAGCTGCGTGGGAGCGGCGGTGGAGTCTTGGCAGGCGTGGGCCTAGCTGCGGCCCCACAGGTGTCTTCGGTAAGGGCCTTGCTGGGGGCCCGGCAAGGGTCTTGCCGCGGCACCACGGTCGTTCTCGGCAAGGATCTTGCCGGGGGTCTCGTGGACTTCCTTGCCAAGGATCTCGCCAAGGATCGTCGTCTTCTGGTTCTCGTCTGATCTTGTGTATTTATGATCTCTACAAAGATCTACATTACACCATGGAGGTGCCTCCCGAGCCTTGGTTCCAAAGTGGTTGATGGTGTTGGCACTACTACGAAAACGGCTATAGCTAATATGGACATTAATGGCGCACCATGTATGTGGTGCGCCACTGCTATATAGCAGTGGCGCACCAGATACAGGTACGCCATTAATGTCCTCATTACTAATGGTGCACCTGGTGTGTGGTGCGCCATTACTTGTTTTGAAAAAAAGATAAAAAAACTGTTAGCAGTGGCGCACCAGGGAATAGTGCGCCATTACTAGTTTTAACTAGTAATGGCGCACTGTCACCTGGTGCGCCACTACTAACATGTTTTTTTCAAAATTAGTAATGGCGCACCACACACCAGGTGCGCCATTAGTAACCCTGGTTACTAATGGTGCATTCTTAGGTGGTGCGCCATTGGTAACCTGGGAGCAGCTAGATATTTTGGACAGCCACCTACCACACTCACTTTCCCCACTTCATTCTCTCCACCTCTACCAAGCTTGGTCTTGGCTGCCTCCTCCTCCTCACCTCATTTGCACCATAGATTCACCCAAATTAAGTGGTTAAATTTCCTTTTTTTGATAGGTAAGTGCGGGGAAAGCTTTCTTTATGTTCTAGATCTACTTTTTTCTCCCTCCAACAACGTACACACTTTTTATGGCCTAGATCTACGTATGATTGTGGTGTTGCATATGTTTGTGTTTGCAGGTACCGGTATTTGAAATGCGATAGTTGCCAATATTTTGCCGGAATGTTGATTCATTTCCGTTTCGGCGAGAATTTGGCACTATGCATTCTTTTTGGTCCTATTTTTAGGCAAAGTCATGCCAAAAAAATTGGTTCTAAAATATCGTTTTGCTCTACCCCGCAGGCGACCATGGTCCGCACGATGACCGAAGGCATCGTGAATAGGTTTTTGAGCTCTGCGAAGGCCGAGATGCCTCAAAAGAATGAGACGGAGATAAGATGTCCGTGTCGAAGATGCAAGCTGAAGAGCCTTATGGACCCGGATTCCGTACAGGTGCGGGACCACCTGCTCTTGCGTGGTTTCATGGATGGCTGTCAATGGCAAGGTGATGAAGATGACTATGAGTCGTCCATGGGGGAGGGCAAGAAATGAGGAAGGGCAGCAAGACAACTGCGGCGAGGGCGGGCGAGAAGACGAAGAATCTCCAGGACATGATCACGAAGTAGATGTAGTACACAGTCATCATGTAGAAGATGCCGGACATGATGATGAGGAAGATCAAGATGAAGGGCATGATCATGAAGATGAAGATGCCGGAGCATACGATGATGGACCATTGATGGGCTGGGTGCAGGACCCTCATATTCAAGAGCTGCTTCTCAAGCAGACGGATAACGCAAGAGCTGCCGCCCGAGAGAAAGCCAAGCTGGATCAACTGGAGATAGACGCGGTTACTCCATTGTATGAAGGATGCAGGCCCGAGGATACTCGCCTGAAAGTAACGCTCATGGCTCTGGAGATGAAGGTAAAACACAAAATGACCGATGCATGCTTTGACGAGAACATGTCATTCTGGCACGAACGTCTTCCCAAGGGGAACAAGTGCCCGACCAGTTTCGAGGAGGCAAAGAAAATCGTGTGTCCTCTAGATTTACCGCACGTGAAATACCATGTGTGCATGAATAATTGCATCATTTATCAGGACGAGCACGCGGAGTCTACCATATGTCTGGTGTGCGGCATCACTCGATACAAGAAGAGGAAGAAAGCTCCTCGAAAAGTGGTGTGGTACTTTCCGATCACTCATCGTCTGCAGCGGTATTTCGCGGACCCTAAGCTAGCAAAGCTCCTGTGTTGGCATGCGTATAGGGAGGAGAACCAGCGAGAATATGACGGAAATGATCTGGAGATAAATAAAAAAGACAAGATGCTGAGTCACCCTAAGGATATGAACCAGTGGCAAGCGTTGAACTTCGAACACCCAAAATTTGGGGACGATCCAAGGAACATCATGCTGCGCGCGAGCACCGATGGAGTCAATCCGTTTGGCAGCCAGAGAAGCACACATAGCACCTGGCCTGTGTTTGTGTGGATGTACAACCTTCCCCCTGGTTGTGCATGAAGAGGAAGTACATTCACATGAGTATGCTAATTGAAGGGCCGAAACAACCAGGGAGAGACATCAATTTGTATTTGGGGCTGCTGAAAGAGGAGCTAGACACGCTGTGGAAAACGCCAGCCAATACGTGGGACGCTGCAGAGAAAGAATATTTCCCTATGAGAGCCGCACTGCTCACGATGGTGCATGACTATCTCGGTTACGGATATGTCGTGGGGCAGGTGGTCCACGGATTTTCTGGATGCATTAGATGCATGGATGACACAACGTATCGTCAGCTAGATAGATATCTCGGGTCTTCGAAAACCATGTTCATGGGACATCGGAGGTGGCTTCGCGACGATGACTCATGGAGAAAACGCAAGGATCTGTTTGATGGTGAAACCGAACCCCGAAGACGCCCGCGTATGAGGAGAGACGAGGAAATAGACGAGTTGTTGAAAAATTGGAAAGATTTCCCACCGCCAGGAAAGAAGCTAAAGGCACCAGAGCCGGGAAAGAAGCGAAAGGCGCCAGAGCCGCTGCTGAAGGTATGGAAAACGAGGTCTGTTTTCTGGGACTTGCCGTACTGGAAGATCCTCCGTGTTCCTCACAGCCTTGATGTCATGCATATCACGAAGAACATGTGCGAGAGTCTGCTTGGTACCCTACTCAACATACCAGAGAGGACCAAAGATGGGCTAAAAGCAAGGGCAGACTTGAAATCAATAGGCATCAGGGAGGAGCTTCACGCTCATGATGATGATGAGGTGAAGGACACGGAAAGTCGTCGCAAAGGCAAAAAGTCCAAGAAGATCGGAAATGACTACCCTCCTACGTGCTTCACTCTATGTCAGGAGGAGATCGAGCAGTTTTTCACCTGCCTCATAGGAGTAAAACTTCCTTACGGTTACGCGGGGAAGATAAGAAGATACCTAGACTCAGCGAAGCAGAAGTTTAGTGGGATGAAGTCTCATGACTGTCACATGCTGATGACGCAGATACTTCCAATTGCAATCCGTGGGATCATGGACATGCACGTCCGTGAAATGCTTTTTCGCCTATGCAACTTTTCGACGTCATCTCTCGGAAGTTGGTTGGCGTGAGGCAACTCAGAAGGCAACATGAAGAGATCGTGGTGATATTATGTGAGCTTGATATGTACTTCCCGCCCACATTCTTCGATGTTATGGTGCATCTGCTGGTCTATATCGTGGAGGATATCATCCAACTCCGGCCGACGTTCCTTCACAGCATGATGCCGTTCGAAAGGATGAATGGTGTCATTAAAGGATACGTTCGCAACATGTCACGTCCAGAGGGAAGCATAGCCAGGGGCTTTCTGACCGAAGAGTGCATCTCCTGCTGCACGAATTATCTAGGCATCAAGAACCCCGTTGGTCTACCCATCAACAGGCACCTCAGCAGGCTCGCTGTATGGGGTCACCGCAAGGGTCACCGTGAAATGCATGTCGACTTCGAGGGTCGACTCGCCGACTTTGAAAGAGCAAACCTAGTCGCGCTACAACACATAGATGTGGTCGATCCTTGGGTGGTAGAGCACAAAACCTTTATTGAAAAGACGTACAATGACCGAGGCCAATAGAGTACGGACGGAGACATAATCAAAGAGAACAACTCATGTTTCACGCGTTGGTTCAAGGAGAAGCTTCTGCCGTACCCTTTACATGAGGATTCTTCTGTGGAAGAAAAACTCATACTCGCCTTGTCACAGGGCGCCGAGCACAACCTCATGACCTATGAGGCGTACGATATCAATGGCTACACATTCTACACCGAGGAAAAGGACATGAAGAGCGATGGTTATCAGAACTTTGGGCTAACGATGGAATCCTACACCGGTAACGACAAGGAAAGATACTATGGAAGGATCGAGGAGATCTGGGAGCTAAGCTACGTTGGAGAGAAGGTCCCGATGTTCCGTGTCAGATGGGCCAAGAGCGTCCTAAAAGAAGACCGGTATTTCACCACCATGGTTATACCCGAAGCCAAATCCAAGACCGCGGGCGCAAACATCACCGCGAAAAATGAGCCATGGGTACTGGCTTCCCAAGTGGACCAATGCTTCTTCATTACCAACCCGTCAAAGCCCAGTCGTGTTGTCGTGAGGAGAGGGAAAAGGAAGATCATCGGAGTGGATGGAGTCGCCAGTGAGCAAGACTTCAACAAGTATGGCGACCCGAAGATGGAACATTACGACGACGATGAAGTGCCATACACCACGAGAAGAAGCAGGACCACCCTACCTAAAGGACGTCCGTTCAAGAGAAGAACTCCATTTGCAAAAAAGAAGGGCAAGAAGATTGTGAAAATATAGCTAGCTAAGATCGATTGTATTTAAATTGTAGTCTTCATTTCTCGATTGTATTTCGACATATGGAAATGATATTTCTTCTGTTCTAGTCCTCATGAATATTTATTTATGTTTATTCTGGTATTTATGTTTATTCTGGTACACCAATTTTTCTTTATGTTTATTCTGGTATTGAATTTCTAACTCACAAAAAGTATTGAATTTGTTAATATTTTTTGAACTCATGAATAGTTTTAAATTTCATGGGCACTTTTTGAATTCATGAATATTTTTTCAAATTAGATGATATTTTTTCATATTCATAAATGTTCTACCAATTCACAAATGAATGCAACTAAAACTCCAAAAAAAGTTACTAATGGCGCACCAGGAGAAGGTGCGCCATTGCTATCAAGGTACTTATGGCGCACCCCTAGGAGGTGTGCCATTGGTATAACAATTTTTATTTAGGTTTATTCTGGTATTGAATTTCTAACTCACAAAAAGTATTGAATTTGTTAATATTTTTTAACTCATGAATATTTTTTAATTTCATGGGCACATTTTGAATTCGTGAAATTTTTTTCATATTCATAAATGTTTTCTAAAAAAATATTAGATGCAACTAAAAATCCAAAAAAATATTTTCAAATAAAAAATTTGATGATATTTTTTCATATTCATAAATATTTTCAAATAACAAATTTGATGATATTTTTTCACATTCATAAATGTTTTCAAATTTGATCATCATTTTCTAAAAAGTTATTAGATGCAACTAAAAATCCAAAAAAAGTTAGTAATGGCGCACCACGGGAAGGTGCGCCATTGCTATCACTGTGTTTATGGCGCACCCCTAGATGGTGCACCATTGCTAACCTTCCCCCTTCTGTATGTATGTGTGTGTTGTCCATCTCGCCAACCGTTCGACCTTCTCCCAATCTCACATCTCACTCAGCCAGAGCAGCACCCGACCCACTGCGCCGACCCACTGCGCAGCAGCCCCACCCAATGCGCCGCCACCCCTACTGCGCCGCCGCCCTCGCCCGTGGGATGCGTCCGCTCCCAATCCGCGCCCCTGCTGCCTCCCTCTTCCCATCCTCCCCTTCCTCCCCCTCCGACCCCACCCCGCTCTCGCTAGAGACTGAGCAGGTCAGATCCATCCGCCCAATCGCTCGCTCGTGCACCGGGACGACGACGACCTCGCCTCCATGTGCCTGTGCTCGCGAACGGCCGACCAGATCGAGCGCGCCAGCCTGAGTGCTCCGTCGCGCCGTCGTCGAGGTATGCACTCTCTCTCCCAATCTTCTCCTCTTCCCTTCCCTTCCCTTCTCTTCCCTCCCCTCATGCCCTTGGTTTGCTTCCTTAGGCAGGTGCACGCACGCGTCCAGCGGCGAACCCTAGCCGTACCTCGGAGCGGAGACGGCTCCTTCCCAACACCTCTGTCTGGCACAAGCCCATCTGGTAAAACTGCATCTTTGCCACTTAGTGATGCTCTGTGTGCTTGTTTTCTCGATCCAAATGGGTTACCAAGTTGGAAGTTAACTGCAGACAGATGAGGAAGTTGAAGTATTCAGTGCTATCTTGTGATCATTTCCTTCACACCATCCTGTAGGATGTTTAAGATGTTTTTAAAATGGGCAGTAAAATGACTCTGAATCTCCGCTACTGAACATCATTGCCAATTGTGCAAGGTCTTTGTAAAAATAGGAAATATACCAATGGTATTCAAGTTGATATTCTTGCTGTCCGTGGCAAAAGCTGGGGTGATCGAGTAGGAGTAGCTAGCAGTGTTGATGGTGTGTGGTGTAGAGAACCATGAAGATGTCATGGGCAAGCACTCATAGTCTAAATTTCATTGATATCAAATTTTATTTATGTGTCAAGTTTGAAATCAACTTGACTGAACATCAACTTGTTCTGGTTTAGTGTAGAATCACTTAAGTAGATGGAGTAGTTATTTTTTATACTCTCACTGAAGACTTTGTTGCTAAATCGGCATCAAGTTTAGGAACAAGTGTGTTCCTAAATAATCTTCAGTTTCCACTATATTTACTGTCAAGTCTGAAATTTTGATCTTTACTGTCAAGTCTGATTTGTCTTTGAACATTGGTTACAGTAAATTAGTGGTTAACTGGACATAAGGATTAGATGTTAGCTAGTGCTCTTTTCAGACAGCTTGTTCTCAAAATTTGGTACTCTATTAGAGTAACTTAATTCTCAATATTAACCATTTCAGTTTCTAACAAGTTTCTTCCATGTGTTCTGAATTAAGTACACTATGGGATCATTTTATTTTACTGTACATTTGCTTGCAACTGGTTTTAGAAGTATTGCTTGTTTTCCAATTTATGTTGTTTTTTGATCTTTTATGCCAATTAAGTGTATTACTTGTGATGATGATGCTGTTGTACTACTTGTGATGCTGCTGCTGCTGCTGTACTACTTGTGATGCTGCTGCTACTTGTGATTTTGTCAAGTGATGCTGTTGCTACTTGTGATCTTCTGAAATGACCCCTTTCTCCTGAAATGTTGATTAATTTTCGTTTCGATTGAGAATGGGGCACTCCTAGGTCAAGAAAATTAGCAAAGGTCATGCCCAATTTTCTTCACCTAGAAGGTGCCCGATTCTCAACTGAAACAAAAAATAATCAGCATGTATCTTGACATCAACCAACTTTCTGGACACATCCCTCGACAACTAGGATATCTTGAGAACTTAGAGGAGTTGTGGCTTTGGAAAGAGGCCTTGGATTAGTTTAGTATTAAAACAAGGTGGATGCATAGCATGGCAATGCTAGCTACATCAATTGCTTACTTATTAATTAATCAAATGATACAGCCGGGGTATCTTTAGGGGCACCCAGTGTGCTAGTATACTCCACATGACTGGCCAGTATTAAAACAAGTTAATTACACCACCATACGACCGACTAGTCAATTAATTAAGCTACTAATCCCAGTGTTACAAGCTAGAAAATTAGCCTGCAAAGATGAGGTCCTTGAGAACGTGGGCTTCGACCTTAGAAACAACACACTAACAGGTTCCATCCCAAAACACCTAGGCAATATCACAAACATCTCTCAATTGTTCCTTGACAATAACCAACTTTTGGCGACATTCCTCGAGAATTAGGTTATTTGGTCAACTTAGAGATCTTGTTCCTTGAAAATAACCAACTTTTTTGACCAAACTTTTTTCCTATTTAGAGCGAACATGGCCCACAACGATGAGGTTGTAACATCCCAAAATTCTAAATTTTGGAATGTTATATTAAATAAATAATTCTGATTTGTTTGTTTGATTGTTGAGTGATTCATTCTGTGAAATTGAGTGGAATTTGAAACTTTTTGAAAGTTTAATGAGAGGGAATGAAAGGACTTTCCCAGGCTTTCTTTTTGACTTTTGATCTCTGAGGATTCAAATTCATTTCATCATCATAACACTAGAGTGAAGATGATATGACTTCTTCCATTTGAAGATGGTTTGAATTTTTTTTTAAATTGAAAACCATTTGGAGTTATTTGATTTATTTCGGATTATTTTTCTCCAAAATTAAACTATATGGAAAATAGGGTAAAATGATTCCCTACATTATAAAAATGGAGAAAATTTAGTTTGAAATAATTTTGGTATCTTAATGTAATTTTATTTGAATTTTAATTGCATCAGTAGCACTTTTTGATTTATTAGAATTTATGTGAATTTTATTTCACCATGTAAAAATGTTCATGTTGTAGGATTTATTCTTCCGGTCATTTTGATATGTAATATGTCTATATAAAAGTATTATTGTTTTTCCTTTATTTACTTTTCTTGTCTGTGCTTTATAAAAAACGGCCGAAGCCAACTAGCCCAACAGTGCCCAGCACCGCGGCCCATCTCTCTCTCTCTCTCTCGGCCCACCTACCTCGTCCCGCGCCTTCTTCCTCCTCACGCCAAGCCAAGGCCACGTCGAGCTCGCTCAACCGCCGCCGTATCCCGGATCGCTCGGGATCTTCTCCCCGATCTACCCCCTCCTCCAAGTCGATTGCCCCCTATATATATATATATATCCCTCCCCTCACCCCGTTCTGCCCCTTCCTGACCCCCGAACCCCTCTTCCTCGCCGTCTATTGCTCGTCGGAGCCGAGCGCTGCCACCGCACCATTATCTCTCTACCGCATCGCCCAGACCACCTCACTCCTCCCCGAGACCACCCCCGACCTCCCCTTGCTCCCCTGCATCGCCTGAACACCACCACCGCCGCCTACAACCGCCAGGATCATCGCCCCCTTCATCACCGAGCATCACCGCCGCCGTCGATCTCGCCCTGCTCGACTACGTCGTCCCCAAGCTCACCTCCTACCACCCCCGTGATCGCCGTCGTCCTCTACGTCACCTGGTGCTGTCGTCGTCGCCGGAGGATCACCGGAGCCGCCACACCGTCGACGCCGGAAGCTGCCGACCACGCCGGAGCTCCCCTGCCCTCACTGTAAGCACCAGGAACACCCTCAGCCGTCGGATCTGTAGTCAACACATTATATTAGATTAGATCGAATAGTTTGGTTTATTTTGTTAGATCGGTTTAGTTCCGGTTTGTTTCGGTTTTTATTCGGTTTAGACCGATTCAGGTTTAGTCGGTTTAGCCGATTGGTTTACTCTGTTTAGCCGTAGACCTATATTAGCCTATTAAACGCATGCGCGCTGTTTAGTTCCAGATCGCACCCAATTCGTCCTGGTAGCGTCCGTTAGTTTTTTTTGTTATTTCCGTTTCTGTTTTAAAATCAGAATAGTTCTGATTTTATATTGCTTATAACTTTTATGTTTTAGATCCAAATTGAGTGATTGTTTTTGCATTACATTCAAAATTTATTGAAGTTTCTGTTTGTACATTTGGATTCCAAATTGAGTAGTGTAAATTTGAGTTTTGATGAAATTTTTTCAAATCACTATTTTGGCCGTATCTTGAGTTTTGTTAAATATTTTTGATTGATTCTTTTTGCTACTCTTTTGTTATTGTTTTGTCTATCCAGAGTCATATAGTGATTTATTTTAGTTTATTTTTAATTAAGTTTTTTTGCAAAATAGTACTGTTTTAGTTCTACTTTTGTTTTAACCTTTTCTTTATAGTTTTAATTGTTTTTAAATTATTTCTTTTTGTCACTTTTGACAAATTTAGTTTTGTTTCTGTTATTTAACTATAGAAAATTTTATTCTTATTTAAAAAAATTTATTTTGTTAGTTTTGTATGGAAACTTGTATAGGTCATAGTTAGAGTTTTATAAAAGCGTTTTATTTGTTTCTTTTTGCAAATAAAGTTTTATGAAAAATACTTTCTGTTAACTTAGTTGTTTTACTTTTTATTTTCAGTTAATTTACTAGTTTAGTATTTTCTTTGTTAAGTTTTGCTTAGGACAAAACTATTTTTGTAGTTAAGGCAAAAGGTTTTCCTAGTAGGTTCTTTATAGTTTTCCCCTATTAGTTCTTTCGATGTGCTATTTGTTTTGTGTTGGGTTTTCTTTTGATTGTTAGATTTGCTTGCTAGAATGCTTGCTTATGTGAATGTCATGTTTGTTATTATAGATTTCATCGGAGAGTTGCGAATAGTCCTATCAAGTTAGTTTCGAGAGCGTTGTTATCTTCATCAACCTACCAGGCAAGTTCACTTTGACCATGTTTTTCATACCTATATTTTTATTGCATTTAGTGTCATCCTTGCAACAACTTCTCCAGTAGTGATATTGATTCTTGTAGTTGAGTAGAATGCATGAGGTAGGAACCCACCTCCCTGTTACCAAGCCTGGGACATATATAGTTTTAATGCTACGCTATAGTAGACGGGGTTTGGTATGAGTGTTCGGGAGTGGTGTGAGAATGAAGGACTTTACGTCAAAGACGACAACTTCATGATGGCATCTGCAAGGACTGCATCTTCAGGACTCCTCAAGATTTTGAGACTCGAGACAAGAATTCAATACACACTACTGGGTGAAGGACGGTTGACGGGCACCCTGGAGAAACCAGTGGTTGGCCGGGATGCATGGAGAAGCGCCATGACATCTTGCGGAAAGCTTCACCCAGACTCAAAGAGACGGAAGAATACTTCATGCCTGGAAGCTTACCTGTGCAACCGCAAGTCACTATGGGCTCTGGCTTGGCTGACCTTAGTTGTGACTCTGGCTAGGACGGTGCTAGCAGATGTAGAACTACGGTAGGATTGGATGAGCACCGGGCAGTGGTCAGAGGAACTCTTCGGAAGACCATGTTTTGGTCATCTTGTTCTCAAACACCCTGAAGTGCGAGAATGTAAAGAGAGGGATCGAATCTTGCGGGTAAACTGTACAAACCTCTGTAGAGGGTTAAAACCTAATCGATTAGCCGTGTCCCCGGTTACGGATGATTTGAGCCTCTGGACTTGGATCTATCTCGGAACTCTCAACACCGGACTGATAATTTAATTGTGGGCAACTTATGATGATTTGGGCTATGAGACGTCGGTTGGCGGAACCATATCATGATAGAAAACTCCGCTGTACAAACTCCAGTTAATTCCTTTGATGTAGGGAAAATAAAACCAGCTTTTCTGCAAACAAAACTCAGTTACAGAGCCACAAAGCCATATTGCATATAGTATAGTTTATCTTTTGTTTTCTCTTATTGTGATCTTGCCAGTACATTCAATGTACTGACCTACACGGCTGCAACGTATCATGTTGCAGATATTTCTTCGACGAGTAAGAGTTACGATACAGGGTTACGGTGTACACTCAACCTGCAGATGGCGTTGATGGGACTCCACACCCGATTGTTTGTTTCCGCTGAGACTTATGAGGTATATATCAGTTTTACGTTATTTATACATGTGATTGTACTTTGATATATACATTGATGTACCGTGTGTGCTGGCATACCGATCCAGGGATGGCACAGATACATAGAGGCTTGACCGTCTGAGGTCGGATCGCTACAGATATGGTATCAGAGCACATGTTGACTGTAGGACGTGACCCTAGAAATCGGAAAGCCCTAGGACAGGAAGTCTCTAAAACTTTATTTCCAAAAGAATCTATTACTTCTCATCTTTTCTGATTTTATCAAATATCCTCTCTTACCTCAAATTGTTAGAATATACCTCTTTCCCTTTTGACCACACGGAGGATCAACTAAAGCCGCTCCAAGAAGGACAAGATATCGGACAACCGATGACCATTTCAGAGTAAAGAAGATTTCACCATGCATTAGAAGATTTGAAGCTACAACAGTTGAAGACTCCGAAGACTTGAAGAATCTGAAGAATTATTTGACCTTTAGAAGACCAAACGCATGTTATATACTTACGTTAGATGCGACGATTTGTGAGCTGTCATTTGTTTGATGTTTTTCCGACAGCCACAAATAAAACCCATTTTCAAAACTATTGTTTGTATTGTGTATATTCCTCCCCACCTCTCTCTTATCTCACCCTAAAACCCTTGGACCCAGTAGATGATGAATGAAGTTGGACTGGTATTCTCTGGACCGAAAACCTAGCCGGAAGGAGAGCTATGGATTCAAAACATGGAGAATCACTTCGGGAGAAATATGGTTTCAAGGAAGAATGAAGTATCGTATGCTCTTCAGTACTTTGAAGGAAGTGCTGCAACATGGTGGCAGATGCATCAAGCTATACAGGGATGGAATGGAGCAAGGACTTGGGAAGAATTCAAGAAGACTCTGACAAGATCCCGTCTTATCCGGAAGCACCATGATATCCCAAGAAATAAACCTTGTGCCTGCAAGATTTGCGGAGAAATAGGACACACCCAGGAGGAACACAAGGATGGATGCCCTCATTGTGAGGAGAAACACCCAACTGAGGAATGCCCAACTAGTCAGGTGACTTGTTTATTGTGTGAAGGAACCACCCACTACCCAGCTCAGTGTCACATTTACCCCACCGTGCAAAAAATTATTCAGAAGCAGGAAGAAGGAATGACAAAAGCCCTCCAAGAAGTTATGAACGAACCTGTGATTAAGGAAAGTGTTGAAGACCCTGATGGAGAAAGCCTCAACAGATTTTACTCCAATGCCTGTTATTCATGTGGAGAAGGACATTTTTCACAGTATTGCACCAAGGAAAGAAAAGAGTATCTAGGATACTTCCCGACAGAAGCAGTGGAGTTTGATCCACGGGGAATAGAACATTTGATCAGAATGAAGAAAGCCAGGAAGAGAAAACAAAGACACCCTCAGAACAACCCAATTTCTGCAAAGAGGGACAAGAGTCATATTACCTATTTTGAATGTAAGGACGTCGGGCATTATGCCAATGATTGTCTCGAAAGGAAGCAAGGAACTCAAGGAGCAGGCACCATCACCAAGAAGCCTCGATACATGCCGGAAGTTATTTGTTTTCATTGCAAGGAAGCAGGACATTTTGCTAGGGATTGTTCAAATCATGAGAAAGCTGGAGCTAAGTAGTAGAGATGTTGATATCAGTAATAAGGGTAGTATGGAAAACACTTTTCATGAGAATGCAGGGTTGAGTTATGTAATAGATTACTCAGAGATTGTAATAATTCATGACTCAATAAAGTTGATATGTCATATGCTGAAAGACTTTAAGGAGTTGTTATGTTTTATCTTGGAAATTAATATTCTGGGTGAACATGGAAGAAAATGAGTTGTGGTGCATAAACTAGATGTGGGAAATTGAGTTTGATGTTTTGTTTGGATGATATGAATGTGTACCCAAGGAGATATGTACCTTATTATGAGCACCATTTTTGTTTTACAACTGCAGATGACGACTCTTTATGAGTCTTTCCTTAAGGGCCCGGAAACGATCATGACCCTGACAAGTGATCATGATTACCCGAAGATACTGAAGGACATGATGAAGCATATTCACCTTGAAGGAGATGTAGTCTACAAAGGCTACCCCTTCATGCAAAAGGGAGTGGAACTTTGGTATGTGGAGGTACACCTCCACCGTATGAAAGGAGTTTGCCCAAAGACGAAGGGGTAGTACTTTTTCATCTCACGTGTACCACAAGCAACTTTCTTCGACGCTGTTCGTGAAGCAGCCATGGAAGCCATACGCCAGATCGGAGAAATACTTGAAGCAAGACTCCGTTATACTCAGGAATACCTAAGAGAAGTGCATGCAGAGATGAAGCTCAAGGCCACCATGATGAAACGGAAGATTGAAGGTTTCAAGGCGCATGTCGCGCAATTCCAGTGGGACTGAAGAATCCTCAAGGAGGAAAAAAATTAAATTAATTAATAAAGTTGGGAATAATGCCTGACCATACCAAACAATGTGGGTGGCAGCATTTGTAATAAAGTATTTTTTGGAATTTGGATTTACGAAAAATGGTTAAGGAGATGTAATGTTGGAATATGGAATGATAATCCTCGGAAGGATGAGTTAAACTTGTACAAGAGTTGAAGTGGGCCATAACCCACATGCCCAGGAGTTAATAAGAAGCAAGCACACTCTTGCTGAAGGAAGATATTTCGAAGGAAAACTCTGAGTTAATCAGCCAACATTTTTAGGAGGATAGGAAAACCCGAGGGTTGTGAAGAAACGCTAGATGTTTCGTTTAGCTTGCAGAAACAATGGATTTATTCGAACTCAGTTTGTCGACAAGAGAAATTCTACAATGCTTGTGAGTATGCCCAAGTGTTAGAACGAGTGATTCGATGTCTGCATATGTAGTAATGGTTCAAGTACGGGATGGATTGGCCCCCATACCGGAGACTTCTATCATGAACTACCATATGTTGATGGAAAATCAGAGAGACTTGAAAACTTTAGAAGAGCGTCGATACGACAAGCCAAAAACCTTAGAATGGTAGGACGATTGATCCATGTACCGGCAACCGTTGCCAAACGTAGGTCATACGGTGAGACTCAACCCAACCCATTATTCCTGCAGGAGAAACCTGTAATGGTTGACCACCATGAGATCTCGATAGTTGTTTATTGGCGACAGACCTGTCAGCTAAGGAGAAACAGTCTCGGAAGAACCTCACCAAGATGAAAGGACACGTATTGAGGAAAAGGTTTTAACCCTACCGGAAGAGCCCCAGTGTAGGAGTTACTTCAAAGTTGTGGGAAGACCGATAGTGTTCACCCTAATTAAGGATGGAGTACATAAGATCTGCTGGAACCATAACCCTGCTTTTAAGTGTGGTAGCACCCCGACCTTTCTGAACAATGGATTTGCTGGAAGACCCCCAAACCCTAACCTTTTCTTGCTAGCCTCTTCGAATCTCGAGGACGAGATTCATTTTAAGTGTGGTAGATTTGTAACATCCCAAAATTCTAAATTTTGGAATGTTATATTAAATAAATAATTCTGATTTGTTTGTTTGATTGTTGAGTGATTGATTGTGTGAAATTGAGTGGAATTTGAAACTTTTTGAAAGTTTAATGAGAGGGAATGAAATGACTTTCCCAGGCTTTCTTTTTGACTTTTGATCTCTGAGGATTCAAATTCATTTCATCATCATAACACTAGAGTGAAGATGACATGACTTCTTCCATTTGAAATGAAAAGGGTTTTTGAAAAAGAATATTTGAATTCCATCTGAAAGTATTTCAAATTCATAAACTTTATGCAACTCAATGATTTTCATGAGGGAAGATAAAATGACTTCTTCAAAGTATATGAAATATGAGTTGGAAGTATGAAGAAAGGTTTGAAGATGGTTTGAATTTTTTTTTAAATTCAAAACCATTTGGAGTTATTTGATTTATTTCGGATTATTTTTCTCCAAAATTAAACTATATGGAAAATAGGGTAAAATGATTCCCTACATTATAAAAATGGATAAAATTTAGTTTGAAATAATTTTGGTATCTTAATGTAATTTTATTTGAATTTTAATTGCATCAGTAGCACTTTTTGATTTACTAGAATTTATGTGAATTTTATTTCACCATGTAAAAATGTTCATATTGTAGGATTTATTCTTCCGGTCATTTTGATATATAATATGTCTATATAAAAGTATTATTGTTTTTCCTTTATTTATTTTTCTTTTCTGTGCTTTATAAAAAACGGCCGAAGCCAACTAGCCCAACAGTGCCCAGCACGGAGGCCCATCTCTCTCTCTTCCTCGGCCCACCTACCTCTCCCCGCGCCTTCTTCCTCCTCACGCCAAGCCAAGGCCATGCCGAGCTCGCTCAACTGCCGCTGTATCCCGGATCGCTCGGGATCTTCTTCCCGATCTACCCCCTCCTCCAAGTCGATCGCCCCCTATATATATACCCCTCCCCTCACCCCGTTCTGCCCCTTCCTGACCCCTGAACCCCTCTCCCTCGCCGTCTATTGCTCGCCGGAGCCGAGCGCCGCCACCGCACCATTATCGCTCTACCGCATCGCCCAGACCACCTCACTCCTCCCAGAGACCACCCCCGACCTCCCCTTGCTCCCCCGCATCGCCTGAACACCACCACCGCCGCCTACAACCGCCAGGATCATCGCCCCCTTCATCACCAAGCATCACCGCCGCCGTCGATCTCGCCCTGCTCGACTACGTCGTCCCCAAGCTCGCCGCCTACCACCCCCGTGATCGCCGTCGTCCTCCACGTCACCTGGTGCTGTCGCCGGAGGATCACCGGAGCCGCCAGACCGTCGACGCCGGAAGCTGCCGACCATGCCAGAGCTCCCCTGCCCTCACTGTAAGCACCAGGAACACCCTCAGCCGTCGGATCTGTAGTCAACGCATTAGATTAGATTAGATCGAACAGTTTGGTTTATTTTGTTAGATCGGTTTAGTTCCGGTTTGTTTCGGTTTTTATTCGGTTTAGATCGATTCAGGTTTAGTCGGTTTAGCCGATCGGTTTACTCTGTTTAGCCGTAGACCTATATTAGCCTATTTAACGCATGCGCGCTGTTTAGTTCCAGATCGCACCCAATTCGGCCCGGTAGCGCCCGTTAGTTTTTTTTGTTATTTCCGTTTCTGTTTTAAAATCAGAATAGTTCTGATTTTATATTGTTTATAACTTTTATGTTTTAGATCCAAATTGAGTGATTGTTTTTGCATTAGATTGAAAATTTGTTGAAGTTTCTGTTTGTACCTTTGGATTTCAAATTGAGTAGTGTAAGTTTGAGCTTTGATGAAATTTGTTCAAATCACTATTTTGGCCATATCTTGAGTTTTGTTAAATATTTTTGATTGATTCTTTTTGCTACTGTTTTGTTATTGTTTTGTCTATCCAGAGTCATATAGTGATTTATTTTAGTTTATTTTTAATTAAGTTTTTTTGCAAAATAGTACTGTTTTAGTTCTACTTTTGTTTTAACCTTTTCTTTATAGTTTTAATTGTTTTTAAATTATTTCTTTTTGTCACTTTTCACAAATTTAGTTTTGTTTCTGTTATTTAACTGTAGACAATTTTATTCTTATTTAAAAAAATTTATTTTGTTAGTTTTGTATGGAAACTTGTATAGGTCATAGTTAGAGTTTTATAAAAGCTTTTTATTTGTTTCTTTTTGCAAATAAAGTTTTATGAAAAATACTTTCTGTTAACTTAGTTGTTTTACTTTTTATTTTCAGTTAATTTACTAGTTTAGTATTTTATTTGTTAAGCTTTGCTTAGGACAAAACTATTTTTGTAGTTAAGGCAAAAGGTTTTCCTAGTAGGTTCTTTATAGTTTTCCCCTATTAGTTCTTTCGATGTGCTATTTGTTTTGTGTTGGGTTTTCTTTTGATTGTTAGGATTTGCTTGCTAGAATGCTTGCTTATGTGAATGTCATGTTTGTTATTATAGATTTCATCGGAGAGTTGCGAATAGTCCTATCAAGTTAGTTTCGAGAGCGTTGTTATCTTCATCAACCTACCAGGCAAGTTCACTTTGACCATGTTTTTCATACCTATATTTTTATTGCATTTAGTGTCATCCTTGCAACAACTTCTCCAGTAGTGATATTGATTCTTGTAGTTGAGTAGAATGCATGAGGTAGGAACCCACCTCCCTGTTACCAAGCCCAGGACGTATATAGTTTTAATGCTACGTTGTAGTAGACGGGGTTTGGTATGAGTGCTCGGGAGTGGTGTGAGAATGAAGGACTTTACGTCAAAGACGACAACTTCATGATGGCATCTGCAAGGACTGCATCTTCAGGACTCCTCAAGATTTCGAGACTCGAGACAAGAATTCAATACACACTACTGGGTGAAGGACGGTTGACGGGCACCCTAGAGAAACCAGTGGTTGGCCGGGATGCATGGAGAAGCGCCATGACATCTTGCGGAAAGCTTCACCCAGACTCAAAGAGACGGAAGAATACTTCATGCCTGGAAGCTTACCTGTGCAACCGCAAGTCACTATGGGCTCTGGCTTGGTTGACCTTAGTTGTGACTCTGGCTGGGACGGTGCTAGCAGATGTAGAACTACTATAGGATTGGATGAGCACCGGACAGTGGTCAGAGGAACTCTTCGGAAGACCATGTTTTGGTCATCTTGTTCTCAAACACCCTGAAGTGCGAGAATGTAAAGAGAGGGATCGAATCTTGCGGGTAAAGTGTACAAACCTCTGCAGAGGGTTAAAACCTAATCAATTAGCCGTGTCCCCGGTTACGGACGATTTGAGCCTCTGGACTTGGATCTATCTCGGAACTCTCAACACCGGACTGATAATTTAATTGTGGGCAACTTATGATGATTTGGGCTACCAGACATCAGTTGGCGGAACCATGTCATGATAGAAAACTCCGTAGTACAGACTCCAGTTAATTCTTTGATGTAGGGAAAATAAAACCAGCTTTTCTGCAAACAAAACTCAGTTAGAGAGCCACAAAGCCATATTGCATATAGTGTAGTTTATCTTTTGTTTTCTCTTATTGTGATCTTGCCAGTACATTCAATGTACTGACCTACACGGCTGCAACGTATCATGTTGCAGATATTTCTTCTATGAGTAAGAGTTACGATATAGGGTTACAGTCTACACTCAACCTGCCGATGGCGTTGATGGGACTCCACACCCGATTGTTTGTTTCCGTTGAGACTTATGAGGTATATATCAGTTTTACGTTATTTATACATGTGATTGTACTTTGATATATACATTGATGTACTGTGTGTGCCAGCATACCGATCCAGGGATGGCACAGATACACAGAGGCTTGACCGTCTGAGGTCGGGTCACTACAAAGGCCAGCGGTTCGGGCAAGGCATTCTGGGAGCTGTCCCAGGAGATGGAGGAAGAACCCAACCGCTATGAGGACGCCGCGGAAGACATCGATCCCGACTACACAACCCCTAGTGGCGTCGGGGATGACACAACTGATGGTTTCGCCGAGGATGCCACCACTGATGATGGCAGTGCACGCACAGATGGCAGCCAACCGAAGAGGCAATGGAAGGACCGGCGCCCGAACACGCTCGGCACCGTCAAGGAGGAATTTACTGAAGTGTCCTCCAGTGGGCATCCAACGGCGCCCAAAGAATTAGTCAAGGGGTACGCAGGACAACTCAGGTGCATTCTCCGGAGCACCGTCTCGATCAACACCGAGAACATAAGGCATCGTGACCGAGGGAATTTGTGCAACCTCCTCTTCATGAAGCTGCACGAATGATACAAGTTCCCCGGTGACTTCGCAAACACACGCCTCTCAAGGAATAAAGTGAACAGTGCCACCCTCACGAAGATGAGCACGGCCCTGGAGACTTGGAGAGTGAAAGTATCGAGAAGAGGTGTCTAGAGGGGGGTGATTAGACACTAAGTGCTAAAAGTTTCAGTTTTTAATTTCCTTAAGTTGAAGTGGAGTTTAGGCACAAGTTTAACAAACACAATACATATCAAGCAAGCATGCAAAGAGTAAATGAGCAACAGAAAGTAAAGCATGCAATTTGCAAGAATGTAAAGGGAAGGGTTTGGAAGATTCAAATGTAATTGGAGACACGGATGTTATTGTCGTGGTTCCGATAGGTGGTGCTATCGTACATCCACGTTGATCGAGACTTCAACCCACGAAGGGTAACGGTTGCGCGAGTCCATGGAGGGCTCCACCCAAGAAGGGTCCACGAAGAAGCAACCTTGTCTATCCCACCATGGCCATCGCCCACGAAGCACTTGCCTCACTAGCGGTAGATCTTTATAAAGTAGGCGATCTCCTTGCCCTTACAAACTCCTTGGTTCAACTGCACAATCTTGTCGGATGCTCCAAGTGACACCTAGCCAATCTAGGAGACACCACTCTCCAAGAAGTAACAAATGGTGTGTTGATGATGAACTCCTTGCTCTTGTGCTTCAAATGATAGTATCCCCAACACTCAACTCTCTCTCATAGGATTTTGATTTGGTGGAAAGAAGATTTGAGTGGAAAGCAACTTGGGAAGGCTAGAGATCAAGATTCATGTGGTAGGAATGGAATATCTTGGTATCAACACAAGTGTAGGTGGTTCTCTCTCAGAAAAATAAGTTGGAAGTGTAGGTTCGTTCTGATGGCTCTCTCCATCAATCAAGAGGTGGTGGAGGGGTATTTATAGCCTCCACACAAAATCTAACCATTACACATAACTTCCCAAACTCGGTGGGACCCAATGGTTAAACTCGGTCGGACCGATTCAGCAAAGCTAGTGACCGTTAGGGTTTTCGGTGGGACCGACATGCAACTCGGTAGGACTGATATGATTAGGGTTAGGGCATAACGTAATCTCGGTGAGACCGATTTTGGTAATAAGCTAACCAGAGAGTTGGTCAGGTAAACTCGGTGAGACCGATTGCTCATTCGGTGAGACCAAAATGTTACGAAAGGGAAATAGAGAGTTTACATTGCAATTTCGGTGGGACCGATCGCAAGTTTCGGTGAGACCGAAAGTATTGCAATAGGCAACAAAGAGTTTGCAATCCCATCTCGGTGAGACCGAGATCCCTATCGGTGAGACCGATTTGCCTAGGGTTTGTGGCAGTGGCTATGACATCTGAAACTCGGTGGCGCCGGATAGGAAGAATCGGTGAGGCCGAGTTTGACTTTTGGTTTAGGTCATATGTGGATGTGAGAAAGTAGTTGAGGGTTTTGGAGCATATCACTAAGCATTTGAGCAAGATCCTTATTAAGCAACACCTCATCCCTCCTTGATAGTATTCGATTTTCCTATAGACTCAATGTGATCTTGGATCACTAAAATAGCAAATGTAGAGTATTGAGCTTTGAGCTTGAGCCAATCCTTTGTCCTTAGCATCTTGAAGGGGTTTCACATCCTCTAGTCCATGCCACTTACTGTTGAACTTATCTGAAACATACTAGATAAAAATGTTAGTCCAACAAGAGATATGTTGACATTAATTACCAAAACCACCTAGGGAGTACTTGTGCTTTCAATCTCCCCCTTTTTGGTAATTGATGACAACATACATCAAGGCTTTAGATCAAGATATTAAGAGTAGTAAGTAAAGCTTTGGAAAGACATGTAACTTGCATAGGCTCCCCCTACATGTATGCAATCATGTGAATATGGAATATAGGAGCATGTGAATGCATAAGCATGACAGAGTAAGCAATGGGTTACATGTATCTTGGCTATATGCATCAGAGCAGATGATGAAAAGATTAGAAATGTACCTTCATGCTCATCGGTCCTTCTTGCAAACAATATGTACATCAGCAAGAAATTCTCATTCACATTACTATGATGCATATACTTACCTTGTGGTCTTGAGTTGGCTTGGGATGGGATGAACCTGCGTAAACAAGGTTAGATAACACAGATACACCTACTGGCTAGAGAAAACAAGAGAGACCACAAGAGTACCAAGACTAGGATGACATGTAGAGTGAGTAGTAAGTACCACATTGGATAAAGACATGTCCCCAAAGGTAAAGATATGCAATAAATTCAAGGATTTCCTTCCCTTAGATGCCTTGCTCCCCCTGAATCTAACATGGGATATTGTGAGAAGATAGGGAACAGAAAATCAGAGCAAAAACAGAGCTCAAAGAAAATAAGCAGAGCTAATGCAATCGAGCAAATATGAACATAAAAGGGGGAGAGAGAGATCATCACATCAAAGCTTAATCATATCTATAGGGGGAAAGAATACTATAGGGAAGAAAGAGACCCCAGGTGCTTAGTGTTCAAGAGCAAATATGAACATGTCTTTCCTCTCTTGAATACATGTGACTTCTCTCCTATTTAACACCAAGCATCTGGGGTATCTTTCTTCCCTAGAGTATTCTTTCCCCCTATAGATATGATTAAGCTTTGATGTCATGATCTCTCTCTCCCCCTTTGACATCAATTTCCAAGAAGGTTTCTTCTAGATTTTTGTCATGATGGGTTTGGTCCTTGAGTCACAGAACAAAGCAGCAATGTGAGTAGGATGTTGGTCGAGGACAAGATTCATTGAGTGAAGCTGGATCAAAAAGAATTCAGAAACAAGTGGCAAGATGTTTTTCCTGCAGTGAAATCGGTAACACCAAGTTTGGTGCTTCGGTGGCACCGAAAGGGTTCGGTTAGACCGAAGTAAACAGCCCGGTGTGACCGAGTTCATCGCAGATAAAACAGTTGTCACCTCAGCTCACTAGACAAGTAAGATCGCACAAGGATTTGCAAGGAATTTAATGCAGAAAATGCAGAACATAAAATAAAAGAGAAGAAACTAAAAAGAATCTAGATGAAGTTTTTTTTGTTTGAAGAGGGAAACAAATATGTATGAGACAAATGCAAGAGCATAGAAAAGAACACAAGAGAACTTCATATAGAATTGGGTGGTGACAAAGTCACCTATGTTAGAGTATATTGACTTAGGAGTCAAGTGAGATCACTTGATCTTTGGTCATAGTCATCGTTTAAGCTCAAAATGGGGTTACCATTTTTCGTTAAAGCATCTTGATGTATTCACATCTTCTTGAGTTGCTTTATCCCATGACTTGGAGTAAAGCTTCTCTAAGATGGAATAACATACCTTGGGTGGTGGTGTTGATCATGATCATGTAGTTGAACTTGTGTGGGTTGCTCAAGGTTGATGTAGCTCATCAAGAGTTGGGAGCACCACTTGGAGTTTGAGTTCATCTACCTACATGGGTTAGTTCTTGCAAGGAAGAGCACTTGTATATCCAAAATGGCAATCATGAAACTCAACATAAAATTTGTCAAAGGATATGTTTGAATGGTTGCATGCTTCCTTGTCTTCATCCACCATTGTGTAGCGACTTGGTGATATAGAAATTGCTCAAGATGTGAGTGAGTTGCAATCTCATAGATTTCGATTCATCCAATTACCTACACGGGTTAGATAGCATGCAAGGTGCAAATATATCCAAGACATAAGATAGTCAACATAAGAGAAATACCAAGGATTAGTCATAGGCTCATGCCTTGCATGTATTAAATGGAGTTCCTACTCCAAGTTTGAAGCATCAATGATGTTCAATTCACCTCTTAACCTGCAAAACACTTTCTCATCAAGTGGTTTGGTAAATATATCCGCCAATTGCTTATCGGTGCGAACATGCTTAAGATTAATGTCCCCTTTGGCAACATGATCTCGAATGAAATGATGACGAACTTCAATATGCTCAGTTCGAGAATGTTGCACGGGATTGTGAGCAATTTTAATAGCACTTTCATTGTCACATAGCAATGGAACATGCTTCACATATATTCCATAATCTTTAAGAGTTTGGGTCATCCAAAGTAACTGAGCACAACATGATCCAGCGATAATGTATTCCGCTTCGGTGGTGGATAAGGATACCAAGTTTTGTTTCTTGGAAGACCAAGACACAAGAGATCTACCAAGAAATTGACAAGTACCCGAAGTGGACTTTCTATCAACCTTGTCACCGGCATAGTCCAAATCGGAGTAGCCAACAAGATCAAAGGAAGCGCTTTTTGGATACCAAATGCCAAAATTTGGTGTATGGATTAAGTATCTCACTATCCTTTTCACGGCCTTAAGATGACATTCTTTAGGAGCGGCTTGATATCGTGCACACATGCACACACTTAGCATAATATCGGGGCGTGAAGCACATAGATATAACAATGAACGAATCATAGAGCGATAAACCTTTTGATCAACTGGTTCACCATCTTTGGTTAAATCAAGATGTCCACTAGTAGGCATGGGTGTAGTCATACATTTGCATTCTTGCATATTGAACTTCTTGAATAAGTCCTTGGTGTACTTCGTTTGAGATACAAAGATGCCTTCCTTAGTTTGCTTGATTTGCAAACCGAGAAAGAATTTGAGTTCACTCATCATCGACATCTCAAACTTCTCCGACATTAGCTTTACAAACTTTTCACGAAAATGAGGGTTAGTTGATCCAAATATAATATCATCGACATAAATTTGGCATACAAATAGTTCTCCATTAACCCTTTTAGTAAAAAGAGTAGAATATATTTTTCCAATTTCAAAGCCTTTTTCAATAAGGAACTTGGTCAAGCATTTATACCATGCTCTAGGAGCTTGTTTAAGACCATAAAGAGCTTTGTGAAGTTTGTAAACATGATTAGGTTTCTTAGGATTGACAAATCCGGGAGGTTGCTTAACATAAACTTCCTCCTCAATTTCACCATTTAGAAAAGCACTTTTAATGTCCATTTGGTACAAGGTGATATCATGATGATTAGCATAGGCAGGTAAGATGCGAATGGACTCAAGTGTAGCAACGGGGGCATATTTCTGACCATAGTCCATACCTTTGACTTGAGTGTAGCCTTGGGCGACTAGGCGTGCTTTGTTGCGGACGACTTGACCATCTTCATCTTGCTTGTTGCGAAACACCCATTTGATACCAATGATGTTGTGGTTGTTGTCGGGCTTTTCAACCAATGTCCACACTTGATTTCTCTCAAAGTTGTGTAGCTCTTCATGCATAGCGTTTATCCAATCCAGTTATTCCAATGCTTCTTCAACCTTCATAGATTCAATGCGAGAGATGAATGAATAGTGTTCACAAAAGTTAGCTAAATGAGTTTTTGAGCGAGTGATTCTCCCGGTTTGGATATCATTGTAGATTTGCCCGACGGGATGGTCTTTAGCAATTCTTACTCAAACCCGTGAAAGCTTTTGCTTGGATCTTGGTTGAACATCTTATTCATCTTGTTCTCTTCTTGGCCTTCTTCGTTGTTGACGTTGTCGTTCTCTTGCCGTGGTGGAGAAGGTTGTTGGCGTTCATCTTGATGCACTTCCTCATTTTCTTCATCTTGATGTGTCCCACTTGTGGATGCTTCCGTATCAACTCTTGGTTCACCTTGTCGTGACATAGAAGCTTCCACTTGGACGGACGAGGTACTCTCCTTCACCTCCGTTGGACGAATCTTGCCAATAGACAAGTCTTGGATCGCTTCCGAAGGGTCTTTGTCTCCTACATCAACTGGAAATTGCTCTACTTGCGAGCCATTAGATTCATCAAACTTCACATCTATCGTCTCTTCAACCTTTCGGGTGAAATTGTTGTAGACATGGTATGTGTGAGAGTTTGAGCCATAACCAAGTAGGAAACCTTCATGAGACTTAGGAGCAAATTTAGAACGATGATGTTTATCAAGAATGTAGCACTTTGAGCCGAATACTCGAAAGTATCCAACTTGTGGTTTGTTACCGGTGAGGAGCTCGTATGTCGTCTTGCCGAGTAGCTTGTGAAGATACAAGCGATTTGTTGCATGAAAAGCTGTCTCAACCGCTTCCACCCAAAAGTGCTTTGGCGTCTTGTACTCATCAAGCATCGTTCTCGCCATTTCTATGAGTGTCCAGTTCTTCCTCTCAACAAGTCCATTTTGTTGAGGTGTGTACGTAGCCGATAACTCATGTGAAATCCCTTCTTCGTTAAGAAAGGTGTCCACATTTGCGTTCTTGAACTCCGTTCCATTGTCGCTGCGAACCTTCTTGATTTTCACTTCAAATTGATTTTGTGTCTTCCTAGCAAAGTTTTTGAAGATCTTTTGGACCTGCGATTTGTCATCGAGAAAGAACACCCACGTAAATCTTGAAAAATGATCAACTATAACTAGACCAAAAGAATTTCCACCGAGACTTTTGTAAGCGTTAGGACCAAAAAGATCCATGTGAAGTAGCTCGAGTGGTCTTCTCGTGGTCATGATGTTCTTCGCGCGATGACTTCCTCCAACTTGTTTACCTGCTTGACAAGCACTGCAAAGTCTATCCTTATCAAATATGACATCGTTAACGCCAAGGATATGATTTTCTTTTATAAGCTTGTCAAGGTTTTGCATACCAACATGACCTAATCGTCTATGCCATAACCAACCTTTAGAAGATTTAGCAATTAAGCAAGTTCTAGGTTGAGCCTTTTTAGTGAAATCAACAATGTAAAGATCACCTCTATGTATTCCGGTAAATACCATTTTACGATTGTCCCTACGAAACACTTGGCAATCTTCTTTAGTGAATAGGACATTGAAACCGAAATCAGCAAGTCTAGATACTGAAAGTAAATTGTAGCCAAGAGATTCAACGAGCATGACATTTTGTATGGAGCTAACATGTGAGATGGCCACCTTACCTAGGCCAACCACCTTACCCTTTGAGTTATCACCAAAGGTGACATACTTTCGAGGGCCGTTGTTTTTAGCAAGCTCACGGAACATATCTTTATCTCCGGTCATATGATCAGTACATCCACTATCAAGAACCCATTCCTTTCCTCCAGCCATGTAGCCACGAAGATTTTCCATAAGGCCAAAGTGTCTCATTGCATCATTAAGATCATAGTCATTGTCATCATCATCCTCATCAGAGTATCCATGTTCAACATCATCTTGTGATTGATCAATTCCTAGAGAGGGTAATTCATTAGATAAATGATCATTTCTATAGTTATCTTTATGAATTCTAATAGCTCTGGAAATTATATTGCTAATGATTCCAACATCTCCTTTGGCACTTGTAAGATTTATAAGCTCAAATAAGCAGCCACCAAATTTGGGATCATTGGAATTCATCTTAATCAAGGCAATGGATTTATGGAGAATTTCATCTAGATCTTTCAAGGAATAATTTGGAAAGAGTTCGTCAAGAAATTTCCATATGGTGTAGGCACACTTAAGAGTAGGCAAACATCCAATCAAGTTTCTAGGCAAGCCTCTAGTGATAAGATTAACAGTTCTAAGATTGTGAATCATGTCAATTGACTCATCAAGGGTAGGGTGCATGGGATCAACATGAGGTGCACAAGGGCTAGCAATATACTTGCTCAGATGATATCCATTGAAAATCTCAAGCATTTCATTTTTTTCACTCATGAAAATATTCTCCATCAAGAATAGGCACTCTATGTCTAAGACTCCCCAAAGTAGACTCATCCATCTTCCTCCAATGGTGTTTAAACCAAGGCAATGGAGACCAAAGCTCTGATACCAATTGAAAGGATCGAGAAGAGGTGTCTAGAGGGGGGTGATTAGACACTAAGTGCTAAAAGTTGCAGTTTTTAATTTCCTTAAGTTGAAGTGGAGTTTAGGCACAAGTTTAACAAACACAATACATATCAAGCAAGAATGCAAAGAGTAAATGAGCAGCGGAAAGTAAAGCATGCAATTTGCAAGAATGTAAAGGGAAGGGTTTGGAAGATTCAAACGCAATTGGAGACATGAATATTTTTGTCATGGTTTCGATAGGTGGTGCTATCGTACATCCACGTTGATGGAGACTTCAACCCACGAAGGGTAACGGTTGCACGAGTCCACGGAGGGCTCCACCCACGAAGGGTCCATGAAGAAGAAACCTTGCCTACCCCACCATGGCCATCACCCACGAAGGACTTGCCTCACTAGCGGTAGATCTTCACAAAGTAGGTGATCTCCTTGCCCTTACAAACTCCTTGGTTCAACTCCACAATCTTGTCGGAGTCTCCCAAGTGACACCTAGCCAATCTAGGAGACACCACTCTCCAAGAAGTAACAAATGGTGTGTTGATGATGAACTCCTTGCTCTTGTGCTTCAAATGATAGTATCCCCAACACTCAACTCTCTCTCACAGGATTTTGATTTGGTGGAAAGAAGATTTGAGTGGAAAGCAACTTGGGAAGGCTAGAGCTCAAGATTCATGTGGTAGGAATGGAATATCTTGGTATCAACACAAGTGTAGGTGGTTAGGAATGGAATATCTTGGTCTCAACACAAGTGTAGGTGGTTCTCTCTTAGAAAAATAAGTTGGAAGTGTAGGTTCATTCTGATGGCTCTCTCCACGAATGAAGAGGTGGTGGAGGGGTATTTATAGCCTCCACACAAAATCTAACCGTTACACATAACTTCCCAAACTCGGTGGGACCGAATGGTTAAACTCGGTCGGACCGATTCAGCAAAGCTAGTGACCGTTAGGGTTTTCGGTGGGATCGACATGCAACTCGGTAGGACCGATATGATTAGGGTTAGGGCATAACGTAATCTCTGTGAGACCGATTACACAAACTCGGTGAGACCGATTTTGGTAATAAGCTAACCAGAGAGTTGATCAGGTAAACTCGGTGAGACTGATCGCTCATTTTGGTGAGACCGAAACGTTACGAAAGGGAAATAGAGAGTTTACATTGCAATTTCGGTGGGACCGATCGCAAGTTTCGGTGAGACCAAAAGTATTGCAATAGGCAATAGAGTGTTTGCAATCCCATCTCGGTGAGACCGAGATCCCTATCGGTGAGAACGATTTTCCTAGGGTTTGTGGCAGTGGCTATGACATCTGAAACTCGGTGGCGCCGGATAGGAAGAATTGGTGGGGCCGAGTTTGACTTTGGTTTAGGTCAAACACTACTAGGGAAAGGGCTATAGATAGGATTGACACTAATGGCGCACCAGGGAAGTAGTGCGCCACTACTATATACTAATGGCGCACCAGTTGGTGACGCGCCATTAGTGTGGAAGACACTAATGGCGCACCAGAAAACAGGTGCGCCACTAGTGTTCAATTTTTTTTTCATTTTTACATACATACTAATGGCGCATCCTACTGAAGTGCGCCATTACTAGTTCTAACTAGTAATGGCGCGCCAGACATGGAGTGCGCTAGTACTGAATTTTTTTTGTTCTTTTTTTTGCAAAACTACTAATGGCGCACCGCCTCACCGTGCGCCATTACTAGTTTAAACTACTAATGGCGCACCCTGTAAAAGTGCGCCATTAGTATATATATATATATTTTTTTACTTTTCTGCAAAACTACTAATGGCGCACCACCTGCAGGTGCGCCATTAGTAACCAGGGTTACTAATGGCGCATTTGCAGGTGGTGCGCCATCAGTAACCTGGGACCCCAACAAGATATTTTGGACAGCCCCACACCTACCCACTCACTTTCCCCACTTTATTCCCTCCACCTCCTTCTCCAAGCTTTCGACTGCCTCCTCCTCCTCACCTCATTTCCACCATAGATTCATCAAAATTAAGTGGTGAAATTACCTTTTCTGATAGGTAACTAAGGGGAAAGCTATCTTCATGATGTAGATCTACTTTTTTTCTCCCTAGCTCGCTCCAACAACGTGCACATGCACTTTTTGTGGCCTAGCTAGATCTATGTATGTTTATGGTGTTGCATGTGTTTGTGGTGTTGCATATATGTTTGTGTTTGAAGGTACCAGTATTTGAAATGCGATAGTTGCCAATATTTTGCCGGAATGTTGATTCATTTCCGTTTCGGCGAGAATTTTGGCACTATGCATTCTTTTTGGTCCTATTTTTAGGGAAGGTCATGCCAAAAAATTTCTTGGTTCTAAAATATCGTTTTGCTCTACCCCGCAGGCGACCATGGTCCGCATGATGACTGAAGGCATCATGAATAGGTTTTTGAGCTCCGCGAAGGCCGAGATGCTTCAAAAGAATGAGACGGAGATAAGATGTCCGTGTCGAAGATGCAAGCTGAAGAGCCTTATTGCGGACCCGGATTCCGGGCAGGTGCAGGACCACCTGCTCTTGCGTGGTTTCATGGATGGCTATCGGTCGAAAGGTGATGAAGATGACTATGAAGTCGTCCATGGGGGCCGGGCAAGAAATGAGGAAGGGCAACAAGACAAGTACCACCGCGGCGAGGGCGGGCGAGAAGACGAAGAATCTCCAGGACATGATCACGACGGTGATGTTGTACACAGTCATCATGTAGAAGATGTCGTACATGATGATGAGGAAGATCAGGACGAAGGGCATGATCATGAAGATGAAGATGCCGGAGCAGACGGCGATGGAGGCTGGGTGCAGGACCCTCATATTCAAGAGCTGCTTCTCAAGCAGACGGATAACGCAAGAGCTGCCGCCCGAGAGAAAGCCAAGCTGGATCAAGTGGAGATAGACACGGTTACTCCATTGTATGAAGGATGCAGGCCCGAGGATACCCACTTGAAAGTAACACTCATGGCTCTAGAGATGAAGGTAAAACACAAAATGACCGACGCATGCTTCGACGAGAACATGTCATTCTGGCACGAACGTCTTCCCAAGGGGAACAAGTGCCCGACCAGTTTTGATGAGGCGAAGAAAATCGTGTGTCCTCTGGATTTACCACACGTGAAATACCATGTGTTCATGAACAATTGCATCATTTATTGGGACGAGCACGCGGAGTCTACCATATGTCCGGTGTGCGGCATCACTCGATACAAGAAGAGGAAGAAAGCTCCTCGAAAATCGGTGTGGTACTTTCCGATCACTCCTCGTCTGCAGCAGTATTTCGCAGACCCTAAGGTAGCAAAGCTCCTACGTTGGCATGCGGATAGGGAGGAGAAGAAGCAGGAAGATGAAGGAAATGATCCGGAGATAAATAAAAAAGACAAGATGCTGAGTCACCCTAAGGATGCGAGCCAGTGGCAAGCGTTGAACTTTGAATACCCAGAATTTGGGAAGGATCCAAGGAACATCGTGCTGGGCGCGAGCACTGATGGAGTCAATCCATTTGGCAGCCAGAGAAGCACACATAGCACGTGGCCTGTGTTTGTGTGGATGTACAACCTTCCCCCCTGGTTGTGCATGAAGAGGAAGTACATTCACATGAGTATGCTAATTGAAGGGCCGAAACAACCAGGGAACGACATCAATCTGTATCTGGGGCTGCTGAAAGAGGAGCTAGAAACGCTGTGGAAAACTCCAGCCAATACGTGGAACGCCGCAGAGAAAGAATATTTCCCTATGAGAGCCGCACTGCTCACGATGGTGCACAACTATCTCGGTTACGGATATCTCACGGGGCAGGTAGTCCACGGATTTTCTGGATGCGTAAGGTGCATGGATGACACAACATATCGCCAGCTAGATAGAGATCCCGGGTCTTTGAAAACCGTGTTCATGGGACATCGAAGGTGGCTTCGCGACGATGACCCATGGAGGAAATGCAAGGATCTGTTCGATGGTGAAACCGAACCCCGAAAACTCCCGCGTACGAGGAGCGGCGAGGAAATAGACGAGCTGTTGAAAAATTGGAAAGATTGCCCACTGCCGGGAAAGCAGCAAAAGGTGCCAGAGCCGGGAAAGAAGCGAAAGGCGCCAGAGCCGGGAAAGAAGCGAAAGGCGCCAGAGCCGCTTCTGAAGGTATGGAAAACGAGGTCTGTTTTCTGGGACTTGCCGTACTGGAAGATCCACCGTGTGCCTCACAGCCTTGATGCCATGCATATCACGAAGAACATGTGCGAGAGTCTGCTTGGTACCCTACTCAACATGCCAGAGAGGACCAAAGATGGGCCGAAAGCAAGGGCAGACTTGAAATCAATGGGAATCAGGCAGGAGCTTCACGCTAATGATGATGATGATGATGATGATGATGATGAGGCGAAGCAGGACACAGAAACTCGTCGCAAAGGCAAAAAGGCCAAGAAGACCGGAAGTGACTACCCTCCCACGTGCTTCACTCTAAGTCAGGAGGAGATCGAGCAGTTTTTCACCTGCCTCATAGGAGTAAAACTTCCTTACGGTTACGCGGGGAAGATAAGCAGATACCTAGACCCAGCGAAGCAGAAGTTCAGCGGGATGAAGTCTCACGACTGTCACGTGCTGATGACGCAGATACTTCCAGTTGCAATCCGTGGGATCATGGACGCGCACGTCCGTGAAACGCTATTTGGCCTATACAACTTTTTCGATGTCATCTCGCGGAAGTCGATTGGCGTGAGGCAACTCAGAAGGCTACAAGAAGAGATCATGGTGATACTATGCGAGCTTGAGATGTACTTCTCGCCCGCATTCTTCGACGTTATGGTGCATCTGCTGGTCCATATCATGGAGGATATCATCCAACTCGGGCCGACGTTCCTGCACAGCATGGTGCCGTTCAAAAGGATGAATGGTGTCATCAAAGGATACGTTCGCAACATGTCACGTCCAGAGGGAAGTATAGCCAGGGGCTTTCTGACCGAAGAGTGCATCTCCTACTGCACGAATTATCTAGGCATCGAGAACCCCTTTGGTCTGCCCATCAACAGGCACCTTGGCAGGCTCGCTGGATGGGGTCACCGTGAGGGTCGCCGCGAAATGCATGTCGACTTCGAGGGTCGATTCGCCGACTTTGAAAGAGAAAACCTAGTCGTGCTACAACACATAGACGTGGTCGATCCTTGGGTGGTAGAGCACAAAACCTTTATTGAGAAGACGTACTATGACCGAGGCCAACAGAGGATGGACGGAGATATAATCAAAGAGCACAACTCATGTTTCACGTGTTGGTTCAAGCAGAAGCTTCTGTCGTACCCTTTACATGAGGATTCTTCCGTGGAAGAACAACTCATATTCGCCTTGTCACAGGGCACCGAGCACAACCTGATGACCTATGAGGCGTACGATATCAACGGCTACACATTCTACACCAAGAACAAGGACATGAAGAGCGATGGTTATCAGAACTCCGGGGTAACGATGGAATCCTACACCGGTAACGACAAGGAAAGATACTACGGAAGGATCGAGGAGATCTGGGAGCTGAGCTACGCTGGAGAGACGGTCCCGATGTTCCGTGTCAGATGGGCCAAGAGCGTCCTAAAAGAAGACCGGTATTTCACCACCATGGTTATACCCGAAGCCAAATCCAAGACCGCGGGCGCAAACGTCACAACGAAAAATGAGCCATGGGTACTGGCTTCCCAAGTGGACCAATGCTTCTTCATTACTGACCCGTCAAAGCCCAGTCGTGTTGTCGTGAGGAGAGGCAAAAGGAAGATCATCGGAATGGATGGAGTAGCTAATGAGCAAGACTTTGACAAGTACGGCGACCCGAAGATCGAACATGACGACGACGACGAAGTAGTAGCACACACCACAAGAAGAAGAAGGACCACCCTACCTAAAGGACGTCCGTTCCACAGAAGAACTCCATTTGCGAAAAAGAAGGGCAAGAAGATTGTGAACAGATAGCTAGCTAAGATCGATTGTATTTAAATCGTAGTCTTCATTTCTCAATTGTATTTCATGGGCACTTTTTGATATCATGAATATTTTTAAATTTCACGGGCACTTTTTGAATTCATGAGGACACTCGATCTCGATCCCCCTCCACCGCCGCCGATGAGCACCCGGCCCCCCGCACCCTCCCCCGCTCCACCGCTGCCAACGGGCACCCCCCGCACCCTTCCCCGCTCCACCGCCGTCGCCGATGATATTTTCAAGTAACAAATTTGAATATATTTTTAAAAAAATTATTACTGTTTTTATAAAAAAATATTACTGTTATGATTTAAACAAGTTTGAACATATTTAAACACAAATAAATATCAAACATCATTTAAAATGCAAAAAAAAGTATTGCAGAGCCTGGGAATCGAACCCAGGACCTCATGGTGTGTGTGCTGCGTGCTGACCAGTCGAGCTAGTGGGCGAGTTCTGATGTGGATTGGGTTAGGTGCAATATAACCTATGCTCGAACTGCAATAAAAAAAAATTCTAATGGCGCACCGCTGCGAGGTGCGCCATTGCTATCTAAAAAAAGATTTCTAATGGCGCACCGCTGCGGGGTGCGCCATTGCTATCTAAAAAAAGATTTCTAATGGCGCATCGCTGCGGGGTGCGCCATTGCTATCTAAAAAAAGATTTCTAATGGCGCACCGAGGTGTGGTGCGCCATTAGTAAGCTTCCCCCTTGCTATCTCCCTCTCGCTCGCCAGATCCCCTTCGACCCTCTCTCCCTCGCCACCAGATCCACCCGTGCGCTGCCCCGACCCACGACGCCGCTGCCCCGACCCTCACCGGACTCCAACCCCATCGCCCCCGCGCCCCCCCCCCCCCCGGCCCCCCCCCCCCCCCCCCCCCCCCCCCCCCCCCCCCCCCCGAGCACGTCTTCTTCCTCCGACCGACCCCATCTCGCCGTCGCCACCGCCTTCTGTTTCGCCGAGCGGCTTTGCCTCCACCGTCCGTCGCCCGTGCAACCTGGCCACCGTCCGTCACTACCCAGCCCCTGCGCAGGTGCCCCTCCCCTCTCCTCTTCCCCTTGCTTCGCCCCATGCCTGATTGAGCCGACGAGCCAAGTACTAGGTTATGTTCTGAATTTTGGGGCGGTAGTGTGTGTATGCGAGTGAGCAGTGTTATGCATCGGCGTCTGATGCTTCCTGGTTAGACTTGGGAGTTTGCATTTGCCAACATTTCTATATAAGCAAAGTTGCCTTCTGTTCTTGTTTGCATTATCTAACGCAATACATAGTCATGGATTGTCTAAGGTGAATATTTTAAGTACAACTTGCTGCAAAACCTGGAGTGCATTGGCATGTTCCTTTCTTTATGCCATTTCATGTAGTCTGTTTGCTAGGCACTTACAAGGGCGCAATTAGTCAACCTTAAAACTCAACTGAATTGTATCGGTTACAGAAAACCAGTCCATGACAGATAGAAGCAATGACATGAGCTACTTTAGTGACCAGTTACACTTGCCTATACTTATCATTGTTTTGGTTTCTGAATATGCATCTGTGTGCCTGACAAGACTCCTCTAGTACACATAGTACTATTTTACTAGCAAGTTTTGGGAATTGTCTTTATTTGTTTATTGTAGAAGCTTTTGATTTTTGAGCATGTGTTTCTCCCAGGGTTGTTGTTCTTGCTATAGGAGTAAAATCCATGCCCTGTTAACAATGTATTACAAGAATTGTTTTCTTTTGTGTGTTTCCCTGAAATATTGTGTTATAATAGAACTATTCCTAGATGTGGTCATGGCAGATAAATTTGTCATCAGTTTGTAGGTTGTCGAATCAGCAACTCGTAGTTGAATTGATTAGAGTTGGGCGAATTGATTAGAGTTGGGTGAATGATTTAAACAACTTTTAGAGTGGCTAGTATGTATGTAGTGGAGCTAGCAGTAGCAGCTGCTTCTACGGCACCTTCTTTACTGTTCAGCTGTGTCAAACAAAATTCCAATGGACTATCGTGTGGATGATGCTAAACAGAGATAGGAGTAGTAGTGGTGGCCATCTAGTTGGACTACTACTTCTAGGACTTGCTCCAGATTTTAGGATTTCTTTTCTTTTAGGATTTATTTTCTTCTAGGACTAGGTTTTTATTATTTTTATGTTGTGATTGTTTTTTGAGCTCTTTCTTTTTCATTTCCTACTATCCTTATCCTAATTATCTTAAATTGTTATGATGTGTGTAACAAGATTAGACCTTGGATTTGCTAGTGGACTTTGGGAGTTTCTTAGCCAGCTTGGTGACTCCATATATTTCACTATTTCAGCAAGTCTTTTGTAAGAATTAAACTTTCAGCACTACATTTCTATCTTATGTGTACAAAAAAATTGTATAGAAATATGCTGAATTTTCTGCTCTAATTGTTGCTCAAAGAAATTTAGCAAAAAATGGGGTCCTGGGAGACGCCGCTGCTGCTTGAGGCCATTGAGAGGCCCTTCGTGTCGTGATGATTTTGCAGGTACCCCGAGAGGCCCTTGAGTTTGCCGGAATGTCGATTAACTTCCGTTCCGGCAAATTCGGGTAATCCATATGTCCTATTTTCAGCAAAGGTCATGCTGAAATTTTCAGTGAATTTTAGCATGACTTTGCTAAAAATCGGACATATGAGGTACTTGCTACTAATGCATGGGCCGGGGTATCTTAGTACTTAATTAAGTAGGATCAACTGCCCCTTTATTCTTGCTGCATTAAACCATAGGTGGCAATACAGCCAAGTGATTAGGCCCAACTTAGAAATTCTCCTCAGCATTGATAAACCCTAGATGATAAACCCAACATAGGTGGCAATAGAGCCAACTGATTAGTGCCAAGTGATTAGGCCCAACCTAGGGTGCCTCAGCATCGATAAACCCTAAATGATGAAAACTTAGCATTTAGGGTGCCTCGGCATCGACAAACCCTAAATGATGAAACCTTGGCTTTTAGGGTGCCTCGGTGTTGATGAGAACATAAATGATGTACGCTTAGGCTTTTAGGGTGCCTCGGCGTCGACAAACCCTAAATGATAAAAGCTTAGCTTTTACGATGCCTCGGTGTCGACAAACCCTAAATGATGAGACCATGATCTTGTTCCTTGACAATAACCAACTTTTTGACCAAACTTTTTTCCTATTTAAAGTGAAACATGGCCCACAATGATGAGGCCGGCGGTTCAGGCGGCAAGCAATTCTGGGAGCAGTCCCAGGAGTTGGAGGAAGAACCTCGCCGCTATGAGGACGCCGCGGAAGACACCGATCCTGACTACACAACCCCTAGTGGCGTCGGGGATGACACCACTGATGATGGCGCCGCAGATGCCACCACTGATGATGGCGGCACACGCACAGATGGCAGCCAACCGAAGAGGCAACGGAAGGATCGGCGCCCAAACGTGCTCGGCACCGTCAGGGAGGAATTTACTGAAGTGAACTCCGACGGGCATCCGACGGCGCCCGAACACGTAGTCAAGGGGTACTCGATTCAGCTCGGGTGCATTCTCCGGAGCACCGCCTCGATCAACACCGAGAACCTAAGGCATAAGGACCGAGGGAATTTGCGTAGCCTCCTCTTCACGAAGCTGCACGAACGATACAAGTTCCCTGCTAAGTTCGCAAACACATGCCTCTCGGGTAATAAAGTGAATGGTGCCGCCCTCACGACGATGAGCACGGCCCTGTCTACTTGGAAAAGCACGGTGAAGGAAATGATTGACAAAGGTGATAGTTATGAGAAGATCAAGGCGAAATATCCTTTGATGAGCGAAGATGACTACAAGGAGTTCAAGATCAAGTGCGAGAGCCCCGCAACCTCCGAATCAAGTCAGTGGGGGAAAGAAATGCGGCAGTTGAACATAGGGGTCCACCAACTCGATCCCGGCGGTTACAGAGTGGCGGAGCCTGTATGGGACAAGGAGGACACGGAGCGTGCCGAGCAAGGCCTACCGCCCCACTTCGAGAAATACAGTGACGAGCAGACCAGGAACTTTCTCAGGGCCCAGTACAACGAGGACCCGGTAACAAAGGAGCTTACCACGGATCCGAAGACCAAGGAGCTTGAGCTTGTTCTGGTAAGGAATACACCCCCACATAATTAGCTCGATATGGTTGCATTCTAATTAATCCCCAATATTTCTAAATGGTTCACGTTCCTTCCGCGGGACAAAGAAAGCAGTAGCGCGGGGTCGTCTCAGAGCTCCCCTTTCGACACCCCTTTGAATAGGGCATTGAACGTAATGAAAAACAGGGATAAGCTCAATAAGCCGACATCAGCTCGTCGTGTGGCCGGCAAAGGCTTGTCCACAAAATGGTCGTCATACTATGGCGCTGGTGGGCGAAAGGAGAAAAAGACCAGCTCAGAAAGCCAGTCGCGCAAGGTTGAAGCACTCAAGGCGCATGTGGCGCGGATTCCGGAGATGGTCCAAGAGCAAGTGCAACAACAACTGGGATCGACGCTTACCGGCATTATGCCTACCTTGATTCATGGGATAACGACGTGGATTGCGGGTGGCCAACAGGGGCCGCCCCCGATTCCCAGCTTCACGGCCAGCAACTCACACAACGTGCAGGCGGCGCCATTGGTGTCTCCGGCAGCAGCGGTATTGGTGTCTACGGCGGTGGCGCCATTGGTGTCTCCGGCGGCGGCGGTATTGGTGTCTCCGACGCCGGCATTGGAGCTTAATGCACCCGGGTGTACGCCGGCCGGCACCTCGCCAGCAAGCGGCCCCTCTGTCAGTTGCACGCCCGCCGTTGGCGGTGCCTCGACATTCGCCAAGCTCGACGGCATCACGGTAACTAAGCCTCTCGGCCGAGGACTTCATCTCCTTGCCTTTGACTGGGCATCCCTAATGCCCTACATGTTTTCGCAGGGCGTCGCCGACGTTCCTTGCACTCTCCTGCACTTCGTGGGCGGTGAGTTGGTCGATCTCACCAAGGGCAGAATCGTTCAACCGGGCAACCCCGTGTTCCATGGTAATCCGATGACACCCACAATGTATAGGGTTGAAGTGATTCGGGTGCTGCCAGGCTGCGACGAGCTGTTACCTCCGATTCGACCCGCCAGGGCCGACGAAGAAGATGAGATGACCCTCAGCGCCTGCGTAAGCTGGCCCCTGCTTTGGCCAAAGAGCCAGATTCATTTGGGGGCGGGGGACACCACCCCAAAGACAAGACCACCAGTCGTGCCGGCGCCAAGCCATGGCAAGAACGCTGCAACGCTACCGGACATGCCAGACATCCCTATGGCACAGAATCCGGACATGCATATGGCACAGGATCCGGATGATGACGACAATGACGATGGTACATTTACCAACGTCGATAAGTACTTTGCCGAACATGGGTACGGCGGTGACGAGTTCTACGGGCCTCCTTCTCAAGAACCCAAACAAGACGACCGCGATCTAGCTGGTACGACGGAGAAACCCAATTGCAACAGGCGTTGTCTAGCGTTCAGTTCTCAGGAGACGCCTCCAGCTGCCGCCTTCACCGAGCCTCAGATAGCAGAGGTGCCAAATATTATCAGCCCCAACACGCTCAAGAAGGTGGTTTGTGAGCAGAACTCGGTACCATTACAGCAGATCAAGAAGAAGGGTCGGAAACGGCCGACTAAAAAGGCCGCCAGTGCGAGCCAGCCGGCACCGAGTACGATCCGTGCTCAGGACGGGCCACCTTCACCTAAGGATATCTCAAGGAGGGTGCATGTGGCGGGTAGGGCGATGATACCGACAAATATGCTCAGTGCTGCAACCAGTGCTATGCGGAGTCTGCACGATAGTGTTCTTTCTTTGGAGAAGCGCTGTCTCAGAGAGAATGATGTGGCATACCCGGTTTTCGTGGCCAAGGTGCCAGAGGGCAAGGGCTTTGTGGATGGCACCATCGGGGGTACGATCGTCCTGCGGTTTGATGACATCTTTGCTATGTTCAACCTTCATCCACTTCACTACACCTTCGTTCGGCTGTTTTCGCTGAGTATGGAGATGCGGATCATTAGAGACAAGACCCCAGACATCGTGATCGTCGACCCCTTCTACATGCGTTCCAAGCTCTTGAGCAGCGCTGGGGACCGCCAAGTCGCGAGTTCACACCTCAAAGACGTCATTCTGGCAAACCTAGATAAGGATAACTTCCTTGTGCCTTACTTTCCCGAGTAAGTCATCCCTTAACCGCCCCGTAACATATGATTTCTTAGATTTCGATCGTTCTTTTTTTTCTAACATTCCATGTTCTGTGCAGTGACACACATTGCACACTCATCCTCTTAAGCCCAAAATATTCCATGGCCACGTATTTCGACCCGAACCGTAACTCCAAGATAGACTACACAAATATCAAGAAAGTTCTTGATGATGTTCTCCCTGGCTACGCCAAATCTGGAGGCACCTTCATCAGGGCAGTTCGTAAGTACGGCAAGCACGTGTTCGCCCACAATATGACGTTCTTCTGCGTCAAGCAGCCGCCTGGCGGTCAGAAGGATTCCTACTACGGCCTCCATCACATGCGGGCGATCGTAAGGGACCATCATCACCTTCTGCTACCAAATAATCTCAAAGATTGGGCCGCGAGCTTGTCGGCAATCCAGGACGCGGACATCAGACAAGAATTCTTTCGCATCCAGTCGGAGTTTGCGAACATCATCCATCAAGATTTCCTTCATACCTTGGGGCAGTTCTTCCCCAGATATCAACCGTCCAACATTGAGATAGACGGAATGCTACAAATGCAGGCTGACAACGCCCGCGATTTCATGACCATCACAACAGACAGCGGCTTCATCCACGCTCCTGTCCATGAGTCGAGTCGAAAGTAGCGATGTGTAGTTCTGAAACATTGATTGGCTCATGTTGTAATTAAACTTTAATGAATTGTATGTCTCTTTGGTTTGGACAGTCGTTCAACTTAGATGTAATCGATGCTATTTATTAGTAGGACCATGAATCGTGCTATTAATGTCTTGCTTTTCTCTTCCGATCCTTTTGTTGCATACTTATATATTGCTTATGTATGTATTGTCTGTTGTTTGGCTTGTGCATAGAGATGTCGTCGTATGTCGTGTACAAGGGTAAGGTTCCCGGAGTCTACGACGACTGGGAGGAGTGTCGGAGACGGGTTCACCGTTTCAGCGGTAACAGTTACAAAGGGTACACCACTAGGGCGGAGGCCGAATCTAGATACACCCACTATCTAGCGGGAGAGAGGAGGGAGCGTTGGAGGAACCGGATGAAGACCAGTTTGATCGCGATGATGCTCATCGTGATGATCGCAGCTCTCTTCTATGTGATGGTAGTTTAGATGATTGATATCGACTTGTAATGTGAAGACAAACTCGATACTCGCGGTCTCGAGAATTGTAATGTTTTATCTTTGTTCGGTCTTTTGAATTCAGAGACTAATATGATGAATTGTATTCGGAGACTAATCTTCTATTGTATTCGATGAATCTGTTGTTGCTGTGTGCTACTGTCTATATTCTGTCAAATAATATATTTTTTAACCTGTGCAAAAATCAGAAAAGTAAAAAAAACAAATATTCATACTAATGGCGCATCACCACAAGGTGCGCCATTAGTATGCCAAAGTATACTAATGGCGCATCAAGACGGAGTGCGCCATTAGTATGCCAAAGGATACTAATGGCGCATCTATCCGCAGTGCGCCATTAGTGTGCCAAAGCACATGGTTAAATATGGCCCTTGGGAGGCACACTAATGGCGCATGGTGTTATATACTAATGGCGCACTGGATGGTGCGCCATTAGTATACCAGATACTAATGGCGCACCAGTGGTGCGCCATTAGTAAAAATTACTAGTGGCATGCTACTAATGGCGCACCAGTGATGCGCCATTAGTAGGAAAAACTAGTGCGCCATTAGTAGGCCTTTTCCTAGTAGTGATATGTGGATGTGAGAAAGTAGTTGAGGGCTTTGGAGCATATCACTAAGCATTGGAGCAAGAGCCTCATTAAGCAACACCTCATCCCTCCTTGATAGTATTGGCTTTTCCTATAGACTCAATGTGATCTTGGATCACTAAAATAGAAAATGTAGAGTATTGAGCTTTGAGCTTGAGCCAATCCTTTGTCCTTAGTATCTTGAAGGGGTTTCACATCCTCTAGTCCATGCCACTTACTGTTGAACTTATCTGAAACATACTAGATAAAAATGTTAGTTCAACAAGAGATATGTTGACATTAATTACCAAAACCACCTAGGGAGTACTTGTGCTTTCAGAGAACCGTGGTGAAGAGAAGGATTGAAAAAGGTGATAGTTATGTGAAGATCAAGGAGACAAATCCTTCGATCAGCGAAGCTGACTACCTGGAGTTCAAGATCAAGTGCGAAAGCAGTGCAACTGCGGAATCAAGTCAGTGGGGGAAAGATATGCGGGACTTGAACTTAGGGGTCCACAAACTCGGTCCCGGCGGTTACAGAGTGGAGGAACCTATATGGGACAAGGAGGACACGGAGCGTGCCGAGCAAGGCCTGCCGCCCCTCTTCGATAAATACCGTGACAAGCAGACCAGGAACTATGTCAGGGCCCGGTACAAGATTGACCCGGTAACAAAGGAGCTTACCACGGATCCAAAGACCAAGGCGCTTGAGCTTGTTTTGGTAAGGAATACACCACCGCATAATTAGCTCCATATGGTTGCATTCTAATTAATGAAGCCAAATTTCTAAATGGTTCACGTTCCTTCCGCAGGAAACTAAAAGCAGTAGCGCGGGTTCGTCTCAGAGCTCCCCTTGGGACACCACTTTAAATAGGGCGTTGAACGTAACGAAACACAAGGATAAGCTCAGTAAGTCGTCGTCAGCTGGTCGTGTGGCCTGCAAAGGCTTATCCATGAAATGGTTCGAATACTATACCGCTGGGCGAAAGGAGAGAAAGACCAGCTTGGAAAGCCAGGAGCGCGAGGTTCAAGAACTCAAGGCACAAGTGGCGCGGATTCCGGAGATAGTCGAAGAGCAAGTGCGAGACCAACTGGGAGCGACGATCACCGCCATTGTGCCTACCTTGATTGAGGGGCTGCAGGCGTGGATTACGGGCGGCCAACAGGGGCCGCCCCCGATTCCTAGCTTCACGGGCAGCAACTCGCACAACGCGTCGGCGCGCCATTGGTGCCTCCGGTGGATGCGGCATTGGTGTCTCCGGCATCGGCGCCGGCATTGGAGCTTAATGCACCCGGGTGTGGGAAGAATATGTCGGCCGACACCTCGGCAGCAAGCGGCCCCTCCATCACTTGCACGCCCGCCGTTCGTAGTGCATCGACATTAGCCGAGCTCGACACCATCACGGTAACTAAGCCTCTCGGCCGATGACTTCATCTCCTTGCCTTTGACTGGGCATCCCTGACGCCCTACATGTTTTCGCAGGGCGCCGCCGACGTTCCATGCACTCTCCTGCACTTCGTGGATGGCGAGTTGATCGATGTCGCCAAGGCTAGAATCGTTCAACCGGGCAACCGCCTGTTCCACAGTAATCCGATGCCACCCACCGTGTATAGGGTTCAACTGGTTCGGGTGCTGTGGGGCTGCGACGACTTGTTACCTCTGTATCGACTCCCTGGGGCCGACGAAGATGATGTGATGACCCTCAGTGCCTGCATAAGCTGGTCCATGCTTTAGCCAAAGAGCCATATTTGTTTGGGGTGGGGGACACCACCCCACAGACAACACCGCCAGTCGTGCCGGCGCCAAGCCATGGCAAGACAGCCGCAACGCTACCGCTGTCAGCTGATCCGGACATGCATATGGCACAGGATCCGGACGACGACGACGGTACATTTACCTGGGTAGATAAGTACTTCAACGAACATGGGTACGGTGACGAATTCTTGGGGCCTCCTTCTCAAGAACCCAACCCTGCAAAAGACGATCGCGATCTAGCTGGTACCGCGGAGAAACCCAATTGCAATAGGCCTCGTCTGGCGTTCAGTTCTCAGGAGACGCCTCCAGCTGCCGCCTTCACCGAGCCTCAGATAGCCGAGGTGTGAAATATTATCAGCCCCAACACACTCAAGAAGGTGGTCTCTGAGCAGAACTCGATCCCATTACAGGAGAAGAAGCAGAAGGGACGAAAAAGAAAGAATAACAAGGGTGCGAGCCAGCCGGCACCGAGTATGATCCATGCTCAGGACGGGCCACCTTCACCTAAGGATATCTCGAGGAGGGTGCATGTGGTGGGTAGGCCGATGCTACCGACTAATCTGCTCAATGCTGCAACCGGTACCATGCAGAGTCTGCATGACAGTGTTCTTTCTTTGGAGAAGCGGCGTCTCTCCGAGAATGATGTGGCATACCCGGTTTTCGTGGCCAACGTGCAAGAGGGCAAGGGCTTTGTCGATAGCACCATCGGGGGTATGATCGTCCTGCGGTTTGATGACATCTTCGCTATGTTTAACCTTCATCCGCTGCACTACACCTTCATTCGTCTATTTTTTCTCAGTATGGAGATGCAGATCATTAGAGACAAGACCCCGGACATCGTGATAGTCAACCCATTCTACATGAGTGCCAAGATCTTGGGCAGCGCTGGGGAGCGGCAAGTCGCGAGTTCATACCTCGAAGGCGTCATTCTGGCAAACCCAAATAAGGATAACTTCCTCGTGCCTTACTTTCCCGAGTAATTCATCCCTCACCGCCCCGTAACATATGATTTCTTAGATTTCGATCGTTCTTTTTTTTCTAACATTCCGTGTTTTGTGCAGTGGCACACGTTGCACACTCATCCTCTTAAGCCCGAACTATTCCATGGCCACGTATTTCGACTCGGACCGTCAGTCGAATAAACACTACACAAATATCAAGATCGTTCTTGATGATGTTCTCCTCGACTACGCCAAATCTGGATGCACCTTCAGGAGGCCAATTTTTAGGTACGGCAAGCACGTGTTCACCCACGTAATGACGTTCCCCTGCGTCAAGCAGCCGCCTGGCGGTCAGAGGGATGCCTACTACGCCCTCCATCACATGTGGGCGATCGTACGGGACCATAATCACCTTCTGCTACCAAATAGTCTCAAAGATTGGGCCGCATGCTTGTCGGCAATCCAGGACGCGGACCTCAGACAAGAATTCTTTCACATCCAGTCGGAGTTTGCGGAAATCATCCGCCAAGATGTACTTCGTACCTCGGGGCAGTTCTACCTCAAATATCAATCGTCCAACAGTGAAATAGAAACAACGCTACAAATGCAGGCTGACAACGATCGCAATTTCATGACCACCATGAAAGACGGCGGCTTCATCCATGCTCCGGTCCCTGAGTCGAATCGAAAGTAGTGATGCTATGTAGTTCTGAAATATCGATTAGCTCATGTTGTAATTAAACTTTAATGAACTTTTATGTCTCTTTGGTTTGTACAGTCGTTCAACTTATATGCAATTGATGCTATTTATTAGTAGGACCATGAGTCGTGCTATTAATGTCTTGCTTTTCTCTTCCAATCCTTTTGTTGCATACTTATATATTGCTTATGTATTGTCTGTGAATTGCTACTAACGTTTTGTTTGTCCAGTGCATAGAGATACCGTCGTATGTCGTGTACATGGGTAAGGTTCCCAGAGTCTACAACGACTTGGAGGAGTGTCTGAGATAGGTTCACCGTTTCAGCGGTAACAGTTACAAAGGGTACACCACTAGGGCGGAGGCGGAAGCTAGATACGCGCGCTATCTAGATGATCGATATCGACTTTGTAATGTGACGACAAACTCGCTACTCGCGGTCTCGAGACTTGTAATGTTCTACCTTTGTTCGGTATTTTGAATTTGGAGACTAATATGATGAATTGTATTCGGAGAATAATCTTCTATTGTATTCGATAAATCTATTGTTTATATGTTGTGATGTTTATATTCTGTGTTGTAATGTATTTTGTAACCTGTGCAAATATCAGAAAAGCAAAAAAATCCTAATATTCATAGTAGTGGCGCACCATGTTGAGCATTAGTGGCGCACCAGGGCTAAATACCAGTGGCGCATTATGGGGCATAGTAATGGCGCACTTGGGGGCATACGTGAAGGTAAATATGGCCCCCTAGGAGGCATAGTAATGGCGCACTATTGGACATAGTAATGGCGCACTATGTCGTGCGCCACTATTATCTGGTATACTAATGGCGCACTAGAGGTTCGCCATTAGTATTTGTTACTAGTGGCGTGGTAATACTGGCGCACCTATAATGCGCCATTAATGGCCAAAATAGGTGCGCCACTAACAGGCCTTTTTCTAGTAGTGTGGAACCCCCTTGGGCTCAAGGGTGGCGCGCTCTGCTGGCGTCAGGCGAGTTGCCTTGGCAAGCATCTTGCCGAGGCTGTGGAAGCCACCCCGGCAAGGGTCTTGCCGGGGGAGTCCACCTCGCCCTCTTTCTCTCTTTGCGCCTCTGGTCTTGGCGTTGCTTTGGTCGTCTTGTGTCCCGGCTTCCCTCCTCTGCCCTGCTTAGTGTGGTCGTGGGCGCGGCTCTGACTGCCTGTGTACAAGTAAAGGGGTGCAAAAGGAGAGCCCCTACTTTTGTACACCGACAGGAGCCCCCAGGCCTGGGCCACACATAAGCGCGACACGTTGTTGGGCTAGGCCCAGAACGGTGCGCGGGCAGGTGGGGCAGATTTTTACAGCAGTAACTTCTCAGTCCGTTCTGCTTCCCGATGACCCGCGTTGAACGTGCAACGTGGGGGGTCATGCGTGACGTGGGGGTCATGTGTGGGGAAGTTTCCGCACGCATGCGTCACATCATGGTAAAGAGGCGGCTCGCGCCTTCCCCATATAAAGAGGAAAACGCAGGGGCGCGGCTCATTTACTAAGTGGGCTCGGGTCGTGGTCTTCAAGGCGCCCGCACTCCACGACCACGGGGTGGAGAACGGCCGTCTCATCCGTCCCCTCGATTTCCACTCGCCCGCCATGTGTCCCCCGTGCTCTGAAGACAGTAGGCGGTGGGTGCGGGCCTTGAATGACGAGGTGGGGAGATGGTCCGCTGCTGATTGGGGCAGCGAGTCGGCCTTGATTCTCTGCGCCCCCAATGGTCGGATTGGCTGAGTGGGGCGGTCGAGTCCTGACCCCGCCCCTTTATAAGAAGAAGGGCGGGATGGCACCCCACAATATTTCATCATCCCTCTCCTTCCACCTCGGCTCCACTTTTTCATCTGCCATGGCGAGAGGGGGCGTCGATCCTTCGATGGTGGCGGCGAGGGTCTCTGCTCGACAGCGCGTCCCTCCTTCCCAGGATCCCGCGGCGGCGGAGCTAGCCACGAGAGGAAGGGGGAGGGGCGAGGCCAAGGCCGGCGTGGCGCTCGGGGAAGAGGGGGACGGGGTGGCGCACCGGCCTTGCCTCGGCCAACGATGCCTCCCCCAATGGAGGGCCACGTCAGGGACCAGCCTCGTGAGTTCTTCATCAGGCTGTGTCGGCCACCGCATCGTCGCCTTCGTCTCCCTGCGCCATTCGCTCGGGAGATGGCGCTCGATCCACCCCAGACCCTGAGGTTGCATATGAGGGGCTGCGGGAACGGCGGCACGCGGGTCGACGTCGACTTTCCCGCCCCTCACGTCATGTACCTTCATCGCGGATGGAAGACTTTCGCTCGTATCCACAGCCTGACGACAGGGCTCGTTCTCTATTTCAAATTAATGGAGAACGGCCTGCTCTCCGTCTAGGTCTTTGGAGACTCTGGAACTCGCCTGAAGTGCTACGTGGAGAGCTCCTCCGATGATGAAGACTCCTCCTCAAGCGGGAGTGATGAGGAGGACAGTGACAGTGACGACGCGAGCGTCGAGCGAGGGCACGTTGACCTCGTCTCCGACTGACCGCGTCGCCCCTACCTCTGCCTTGCGCTCAGCCGAGGGCCTTCCTCATCAAGCTCTCCATCGGCGCGTTCCCTGTCTCCTCCTTTTTGCCTTCACCTGCCGCACCTGGGAGGAAAGGGCAAGAACGGGGATCACGGGGCACTTATCTTTTCTAGCTTGTAAGCCTGCGGGCACTCGTTAAATTTCAAAATTTGTAATCCCCTTGCTCGTGTACCCATACCGTATGAATTGTACTTGTTTGCAACGTATGAATGAAAGGAAGGGTGTTTGCCAGGTTTCGTTTGTGCGTGGGCAAGGGCCACACCGAGGAACGCGTCCTCGTTATCTTAAGATAAACTTGGTATCCCGGCAACAGGCCTTGCCGTCCTCCTGCTCTATGGCCCGACTACACTCACGCTCTTGGCAGAGGTAGGGGCCGAGTAGGGTTAGGCCTTTCGCTCGCCCTCTTCCCATCGCACTACAACCAAGTTCCGGTCCGAAGTAGAGTTTTCGGACACGGGACGGAGGGGGCAAGATGGTACGAGAGCGAGCGAAGCCTTATACGTTCAAGGTTCATACGGGCGCATGGAATGGGGAAGAAAAACTTATCTAACGTTGCAGGCCCCGGCAACCTTGGCTTGCCGCGGTTAGATCCTTGTGTCTGCATCCCCCGGCAACCTTGGTTTGCGGGGCCGGAGTGCCGGCTTGTTCTTTTTCTTCCCAAAAGCTCAGCTGAAATGCCAATGTACCCTGCGAACCAAAGAGGACGGAAAGGAACAGAGTGACGCACACTCGACCTCTATGCTAGGGGTTAGCCACCGCTAAGCACTATCAACCCTAACCGAGGGAGAGACTCGACCTAGCATGCATGCTAAAATTTAAAGCGCCAGCGCTTCATTTATTTATGCTCAGGGTCTGCGCCTGGCTTTGTACAAAGGGTTACATGCCTTGCCGGCAAGGCTTGTACAAAAGGTGGTTTGCCGGGGGGCCCGGCAACCGCGCCTTATGGATAAAACTTTCAAAGATGTTCAATATTCCAGGAGTTGCTCACTAGGACACCATCTTCGGTCTCCAGGTGGACTGCGCCAGGCCTGGTGACTCGTATTACCCGATAAGGGCCTTCCCACTTTGGCATAAACTTGTTCGAATTCTTGGCCAACTGAACATCCCGAAGAACAAGATCGCCTTCCTCAAAGCTTCGGGCATGAACCTTGCGGCTATGGTAGCGGTGCAAGGCTTGCTGGTAGCGTGCTGCTCATACAGCCGCCCGAAGACGATCCTCCTCAAGGAGCGTCGCGTCATCTTGGAGCAACTACTCTTGCTCAAGCTCATCATAAGCGAGCAGTCGAGGTGACCCATATGTGAGTTTCGTGGGGAGAACTGCTTCTGCCCCATAAATGAGGGGGACGGGTGTCTGACTAGTGGCTCGATTTGGCGTCGTTCTAATTGACCAAAGAATCGCCGGCAATTCATCAATCCAGCGTTGTCCGCACCTGCATAGCCTGTTAAAAGTCCTTGTCCGGAGGCCTCGCAACACTTCAGCATTTGCCCTCTCAGCCTGGCCGTTGCTCCATGGATGTGCAACAGAAGCAAAATAAACCTTGCTGGCGAGGTCCTGGATGTACTACATGAAGGCGTGGCTCGTGAACTGTGTGCCGTTGTCGGTGATGATTCTATTTGGCACATCGAAACGGCAGACTAGGCCCTTAAAGAATTGAAGGCTGGTTGTGTTGTCACCTTTCTCACTGTCTCCACCTCTGGCCACTTCGTGAACTTGTCGATTGCAACATACAAGTACTCAAAGCCCCCGACAGCACTGGGAAAGGGGCCCAGTATGTCGAGCCCCCGGACCAAGAATGGCCAGGAAAGAGGGATTGTTTGGAGTGCTTGAGCTGTTTGATGAAGCTTCTTCGAATGGAACTGACACGCTTCACACTTGGTTACTAGTGTCGTTGCGTCCTGGAGGGCAGTGGGCCAGAAGAAACCTTGCCAGAATGCCTTGCCGGCAAGGGCCCTTGACCCTATGTGGGAGCCACATATGCCTCTGTGTATCTCTGCCAACAACTCCAGTCCTTCCTCCCGGGGGATGCACTTCAATTTCACACCGTTTGGTCTTTTTCTATACAGGACGTCGTCGACGAACTGATACATGGCAAACTGACGGGCTACTTTCTCCGCTTCTTCTTGCTCCCTAGGGAGTTCCCCTGTTTGGAGGAATCCGACGGTATGTTGTGCCCATGCCGGAGCCTGAGGCTCGATGGCAAGGACTAAAGGCACTTCCTCTGCCATGGGAGCAGTTGTTTCTACAGCCAGGACTTGATGCCCCGCTAGAGTCGGTTGCCCCATGGCTGGCTCAGTGTCCACAGCGACATCCTTGCCGGCGGCTCCTGGGAGCTCGGCGGGAAAGAACTTGCCGGGGCCTGATTTCCTTCGCTTGTTCTGCTCTGTTGATGGTTCAACGGATGGTTGAGTCAGCCGAAGAACAAAAGTACCTGGTTCCACAAGTAGTTTGAAGGCGGCGCGCTTCGATAGGTAGTATGTGATGTCGTTCTCCACTCGGGGAACATGCTCCACCGGTATACCATCAAAGCGCTCCTCCAGCTTCCTCACCTCATCTACGTAGGCCTCCATCAACGGGCGTTGATAATCTTTGTTGACTTGCATGAAGAAAAGCTGTGAATCACCCCTGATGATGAGCTTCTTAATCCCGAGGTCTGCCGCGATCCTGAGACTGGCAAGCAAACCCTCGTATTCAGCAATGTTGTTCGTGGACATCTCCTTGGGAAAGTGCATTTGGATTACATACTTGAGGTGCTCTCCGGTGGGTGCGATGAGCAGCACACCAGCACCGGCGCCTTGCAGCGAGAAAGCCCCGTCAAAGTACATAATCCAGTTGCGACTAGCCTCCTTGCCGGGGAGGGTGGTCTCCTGGATATCTTCGTCGGGCGTTGAGGTCCACTCAGCAATCAACTCTTCCAAGACTCTGCTCTGGATTGTTGAAGTACTTTCAAACTTCAAACCAAAGCTCGACAGCTCCACGGCCCACTCCACAATCCTCCCGGTTGCGTCTAGGTTATGCAATATCCGTTGCACCGGAGGCGGGTGATGACAGTGATCTCGTGTGCTTGGAAGTAATGACGTAGCTTCCTTAAGGCCATAAGGAGGTTGAAGAGCAATTTCTGCACACCGGAGTACCTTAATCTATCCCCCTGCAAGAGGGAACTGACAAAGTAAACCAGGTGCTGCATCATTTTCTTCTTCTGCAGCACTTCGTCTGGTTGCGCAGGCCCCGTCCCGCCAGCGTCAAACCCTACCGGGGGCCCTGCCTCTTTGTCGACCTCCCTCTGTTCCACTAGTGCGGCACTGACCACTTGATTTGTTGCCACCAGATATAGCAACAACGGCTCTTGTGGTTTGGGCGCAACCAGTATCAGTGTAGAGGAGAGGTATTTCTTCAAATCCTGCAGCGCCGCTTCGGCCTCTGGGTCCATTCCATTGGGCCCGCCTTTTTCAAGATTTTGAAAAAGGGAAGGGCACACTCAGCAGACCTGGAGATGAATCTTCCCATGGCGACAACGCAACCAGTGAGCCGACACACATCCTTGATCCGCTTGGGCGCCTTAATCTACTCAATAGCCTTGATCTTGTCTGGATTTGCCTCGATCCCACGCTGTGACACAAAGAACCTGAGAAGTTTGCCGGACGAAACGCCGAAGACACACTTTTCAGGGTTCAACTTGAGGTTGATCTTGCGCAGATTCGTAAACGTCTCTTCCAAATTTTGTACAAGTGTCGCCCTATCCTTGGTTTTGACCACTATGTCATCCATCTAAGCTTCCAATATTTCTATGTAGCTGGGGCTCAAAACCAATCTGGACTACCCTTGCAAACGTCGAGCCAACACTCTTCAACCCAAAAGGCATCCGTAAAAAGCAATATGTACCACATGGGGTGATGAACGTTGTCTTCTCTTCGTCTTCTCTTGTCATGAAGATCTTGTGGTACCCCGATTAGGCGTCAAGGAATGATAACAGATCACACCCGGTCGTGGAGTCAACAATTTGGTCAATGCGTGGCAACGGGAAAGGGTCCTTGGGACAAGCCTTATTGATATCTATGTAGTCAATACAAAGCCTCCAGTTCCCATTTGCCTTGCGCACCACCACCAGATTGGCCAACCATGTCGGATGGAGAACTCCTCTCACCAAGCCTGCCTTTTCCAACTTCCTGATTTCCTCCGTGATGAACTCATGTCGTTCCAAAGCTTGCTTCCTGACCTTCTGCTTGACGGGTTGCACATGAGGACAGACAGTAAGATGGTGCTCAATCACCTCCCTGGGAACGCCGGGGATGTCGGATGCTTACCATGCAAACACGTCGACATTCGCCTGCAGGAAGGTGACGAGCGCGCTTTCCTATTTGTTGTCTAGGGTGGAGCTTATGGTGAAAGCCCCTCCCGTGCCATCCTCCTCGATGGACACCCTCTTGGTCTCTGGTGGCGCAGCTCTGGATTTCTTGCTCTTGCCAGTGGAGCTCTCTGGCACATCCTCGACGGGAGCACAACACTCCGAAGAGGTGCACTTGCCGGAGTGGGCGCGAGAGGTCTTGCTGGTCTTCTTCCCTGCCGGGGCTCCAGCGGCAGGAGTGAGTGCCTTGGCGGCAGTCGCCGCAACTACTTCCTGGTAGAGTTGGTCAGCGCAGATCAGTGCGTCCTTTTTGTCAGAGGGGACGGTGATGATGATCATCGGCCCCGGTATCTTTAGCGTGTTGTAGGCATAATGTGGCGCCGTCATGAACTTGGCTAGTGTCGGGCGGCCGAGGATCTCGTTGTAGGGCAAGGGGATCTCGGCTACATCGAAAACAATCCTCTCCGTCCTGTAGTTTAACTCGCCTCCAAACGTCATAGGCAACGTGACCTTACCCTTCAGCTGACTCCTCCCCGGGTTGACCCCCTGAAACGTGCCTGTCTCTTCGAGGTCTCCATCAGGAATCTACAGCCTTTCGATCACAACAGGCGAGATCAAGTTTAGACCAGCCCCGCAATCAACTAGCATCTTCGTCACCTTAAGGTTGTGTATTGTTGGCGAGACCAACAACGGCAAACACCCGACCGCAGTCGTGCGATCAGGGTCGTCCTAGGTGTCGAAAATGATAGGCGTGCTGGACCACTTCAGTGGCCTCTGAGCATCGAGTGAAGGTCCCGCTGTTGTGATCTCACGCGCCCACTGCTTGAGCTGGCAGTGAGAACTATGCAGCGAGGTGCCACCGTCGATGCACATGGCCTCCGTAGCCTTCTGGAACTCGTGCTCGCCGGACTCGTCATCCTCGACATGATCATCATCTCCTTGCTTCTTGTCGCGGCCCCAAGCGGGCCTCTCTTGCTGGTTATCCTTTCCACGGTGACCTCCTTGGCCACCACGCTTCTTGCCAGATCCCTCGGCACCATCCTGGCCCTTCTCCTTGTCCCGCCTCTCATACTCAGCTTTTTGCTTCTCAGCAAGCAGCTCGACTTGCCAGTAGTTCTGGAGGTCGTGGCCCTTGGTGCGGTGGATCTTGCAATATTTCTTGTCGGAGCCTCCTGGCTTGTCGGCAGCCGCCAAGGCCTGGCAAGCGGCGCACCCGGCAATTTCCTTGCCGGGGTCATCTGCGTTGGCCTTCTTGGTAGCGCCGATGTCCTCGGATCCCTTAACGGCAAGCACGGTCTTGCCCTTGCACTTCCTGTTGCGGCGCCGGCCCTTCTTCGTCGGGGTGGCTGTGTCTTTGTCTGTGGAGTCAGTTTCTGCACCGGCGTCCTCACCGGGGTACTTCCTCCCCTCTTCAAGTCAAGCACACCTATCGGCCAGAACATAAAGTTCGGCCACATCTTTGAACTTGTTCACCGCCAGCTCTTCACGCATCTTGAAGTTGTGCACATTCTGATGGAATGCGCTGATCACGGCGGGGGGATGAACATCTGGGATGTTGTATTGCACCCGGCTGAACCTCTGTATGTACTTGCGCAGGGTTTCACCTTCCTTCTGGGGGGATGATATGCAAATCGCTTGCCTGGCCATGAGCTTGGTGCCCTCCGGTAAAGGCGCCAACAAACTCATGGCACAAGTCCGACCAAGAAGAAATGGAATCCGCTGGCAAGTGCATCAACCATGACATGACATTGGGTTTGAGTGCCAAAGGGAAGTAATTGGCAAGCACCATGTCGTCGCGGGCTCCAGCAGCTTGCATCACGATGGTGTAGATGCTGAGGAACTCTGGTGGGTGGGTCTTGCCGTTGTACTTCTCGCCAACGTTAGGCTTGAACGTGCGGTGGGAGGGCCACTGGAACTGCCGCAGCTCACGGATAAAGGCTGGGCAACCCACCTCGTAGGGTAGGTCGCCAAAGCCCCCCCGGTGCTGGGTGGTCCATAGTGGGCCCCGCCTGCCTATCTGACTGGTGGCGTGCATCGCGCCGGTGCTCGATGGTGGTTCGAGCGTCTTCACGGGCTTGCTCCCGAAGAACTTGGCACTGATCGCGGTGGGTCCGTGGGTCGGACGACGCTATGGAAATGTTATCACAAGCGTCATAACGACGGATCGACACCCGCGGTGGCTGGCGTGGAGGAGGGGAGTGCACCATGGCCGTAGCACCCCCGATCCTTCCACCACTAGCATGCGGCGGCTCGATGAAGTGCTAGCCTGAGGGCCCTGCCGGTCGTGGATCATCTTTGTTGGCAACACCGACGAGGCTTTTCTGCAGCAGGAGGAAAGTCGAGGAGCAACTGCGCGCGTGCCAAAGCTTCTGCTGGCGTGGGTGGTGGCAAAAGCTGCATGGACCGTGACGCACTGCGACTTCTAACCACGTTAGAAGGAGATATATCCCGGCCTGGCGGCTGTACGCCATTCCCGCTAGTGCCTCGGCGCACGTGCTGGCCTTCTATGTCCCGCGAATGATGCACAGGACTCTTCCCACGACGGTGCCCAGGGTCACCAGCGTGGTGACGCTGCTCGTCACGCACAACCTAGGAAGAGCATGTCGGGGGCGCCGGCGTAGGCGCCTCGGAAGTCGTCGCGCCGCCCGTGGGTGGCACGACGCCGCCCCTAGAGGGCCCCGCGCCTCTTGCGGGGGGCCTGGCTTCGTCTTTGGATTCTGTGGAATGTGGCCCGTCGTCTCGCGCACGAACAATGCCGCTCGCTAGGCTTTGGCTGCCAGAGCAATGCGGGTGTTGGCGAGCCTCGCCTCGGCTTCCGTCCATGACCGCTCCACCACTCACCTGTACTGGTACGGGACGTTCGGGCCCCGACGAACCGATCGCTGTGATCGTCTTCTTCTTGGGAGCCATGGCGATGAAGAGCTGCTAAACTAACTGCTAGACCGGATTTTCACAACTGCGCATCCCCTACCTGGTGCGCCAGAGATGTCGGCGGGAAACGACACCTATGGGGTCACTGGGATACCTTCTACGTTTTGCGGACATGGGGTTGTGCAAAGAGCGGGTCTAGCGGTCAGCACGCAAATCGTTTGCCCAGGTTCGAGCCGCGAAGACGCGTAAAACCCTAGTCCTGCTTTGATGTATATTTGAGTGTTCTTGTGTTCTTGAACTAGCTGCGGTGGCTCTCTAGTCCAAAAGATCTGAATCCCCCTCCAGTACGCCTCAAGCCTCCTTTTATAGACAAAAGGGGTCGCCACAGTGGCACACAGGAGGTGGAAAGGTGTACGGGGGCTGAGTCTATCCCCTGGCATCATTGGACAAACGCATTTAATGCGCTACCGACGTGCCCTCTTGCTTTATTGGGGACGGCAAAGAAGCTCGTCCCAGCTGTCGTCGCCTCACCTGGCTCCGACGCGCGTCCAAGCTGACGAGGCGTTGTAGCGCCACGTTGGCTGGCTACTGGGCTGGCACGGTGGTGGAGCTTTCACGAAGATCTGCATGCCACCACGCAGGTGCTTGCTGAGTTGGTGTGGAGGCCGCGCGCTGCCACGTAGATGCCTGCTTAGCTGGTCGAGCTAGCAGCTGCGTGGGAGCGGTGGTGGAGTCTTGGCAGGCGTGGGCCTGGCTGCGGCCCCGCTGTAACACCCCGGATGTAACTTTCCCAATTTGTACTCCAACTCTTGCCGTTTCCGGCTTTAAGTTATTTTATTTTCTCGGGTTCGGGTCTTTGTCTCCGTGTGTTGTTGTCGTTGTCATGCATCTCATATCATGTCATCATGTGCATTGCATTTGCATACGTGTTCATTTCATGCATTCGAACTTTTTCCCCGTTGTCCGTTTTGCATTCCGGCGTTTCGTTCTCCTCCGGTGGTCATTTCTAGCTTTCTTTCGTGTGTGGGGATTAAACATTTCCGGATTGGACCGAGACTTGCCAAGCGGCCTTGGTTTATTACCGGTAGACTGCCTGTCAAGTTTCGTATCTTTTGGACTTCATTTGATACTCCAACGGTTAACCGAGGGACCGAAAAGGCCTTGTGTGTGTTGCAGCCCAACACCCCTCCAATTTGGCCCAAAACCCACCTAAGCCTTCTCCATCATCTAGATCGTTCGATCACGATCGCGTGGCTGAAAACCGCACCTCATTTGGACTCTCCTAGCTCCCTCTATGCCTATATATACCTCCCCCCATTCCAAATCTCGGATCCCCTCTTCAAACCCTAAAAAAATATCTCCTCCACCGCCGCCGGACACGTCCGGACGGAGCGGACGTGTTCGCTCGCCGCCACCGACCAACCGCGCCGTGCCACGTGTCCCGGGCGGGCGCCCACATCGCCGCCGCCGCGCCGGCCCGCTCGAGCCCGCGTTGGGCCCCCGCGGCCCACTCGCCATCTGCCGCCGCCCGCTGCTTCTCCTCCCTCCGCGCCACCCGACCGCGCGCTGGCCACCACCGCCTTCCCATCGCCTCGCCGCCTCACCCTCGCCTCCCCCTCGCCCGGATCCGGCCGCCTCCGTCAACTCCGGTGGCCCACGCAGCTACTCCAGCGAAGATCCGGCCACCTCGGTTCGCGTGCCGGGTCAACCCTAGATCCGGAGGTCGAAATTCTACTAAGTCCCCGTGTTTTTTCAGTTTCAAGTGCTCCTGTTCATCGTGCCGTATCTTTGCATCCGTAACTGTGATTTGGGCATATAGCATATCAAAATGTTCATCTCAGATAGTACATCATTTCATTCCATTGCATCATTTTCATTTGAGTTCATCTTGATGCCCGAAATGCTGTTAGAAGAGGGCTACTTGAGATAATTGTCAGATCTGCTGCTCCATTTAGCTTTTTGTCATTTTTGCCATGATTAATGTGTGCATGATATGCCCTGATGTTCTACATATGTTTTGTTAAGGGTTTTGTCATATTTCCAGAGGTGCAACCCATGTATTTTTGTGATGTGTGTGGTGACTAGCACAAGCTTGCAAAGTGGTGCACTTGTTAATTCTGTTTTCAGGGACTTAGCATTTTCACTAAGTCCTTGACCTGTTTATCTCATGTTGTCATATGTTCATGTTGTCTCCTAGTGATCCGTGCCTCTTTTGAGGATGATCAGTAAGGATGTTTTGTTAATATTGTAGTGCTCTATCAATCCAGGCCTTTGTTTGCAATTATGGAGCACCCTTTCTTGAGTCAATCGAGCTCTACTTTTGCTACTTTGTGAATCTGGGCAGATTGTCAACTTGTTTGCAATTTTGCCGATGATGTTGTAGTTGATCCGTGCATGCTATGCTATTGTTATTGCCATGTTTAGCTTGCATTTTGTGTATTCTTGATGGATGTATGCTTAGCTTGTCATGACTTGCACCATAGTGAGTGCATCGAGCTTGTGAACATGCCTACTTGATATCTGTTTTCAGCATGCTCCAGTTTTCACTAAGTCTGAAAACTGATTATGTTTTTGCCATGTTCACATGCTTGCAATTGTATTTTCTGATCCCTTTTGGCTCAAGGTCACTAAGGGACTTTTGTTAAGCTCTTCGAGTAGCTCCATGCCATGCTTTACTTTGCCATGTTCAGGTCCTGTAGCATGTAGTTTTGTTGCTCCGAAGTGGGCTACCTGATCTGAAATTCCAGACAAGTGTTAATTTCACCAAGTCTGAGATCTGTTTGCCATATGCATTTTTGCCATGCTTGTTTGAACCTGTTAATGGATGAATTGGCTGTATCTCAGTGCTAGACTTTTGTTAAGCATCTTGTATGAATCCCTGCCATGTATTTTGTTGTCATGTTTGGGTGCTGTAGCATGTTCATTTCGTTGCATTTAGATGGCTACTTGCTGTAAATCGCAAACCGGTGTCATATTTGAATCGCTTGCCATTTCCAAACCGTAACTCCGATTCCAGCGTTGTTTATATCATTTTCAAGCGATTTCATCTCATGTTTCCAGTGGCACACTTGGATTCCCAAGTTGAGGCCAGGTTCATGCATTTCCTGTCACATCTTGCATATGCATCCCGCATCGCATCCCGCATAGCATATCATCTTTGCATCATCTTGTTTGAGCCTTGCACGTGGTTGATTGTGCCCTTGTTGCTTATTTGTCTTGTTTGGGTAGAGCCGAGAGACGAGTTCGCTAACGAGGAGCCCGTTGAGTTTGCTTTCGAGGATCTAGTCAACTCTGACAACTGTGCAGGCAAGATGATCATACCCTCGAAATCACTACTATCTTTGCTATGCTAGTTTGCTCGCTCTTTTGCTATGCCAATGCTACGATGCCTACCACTTGCTTTCAAGCCTCCCAAATTGCCATGTCAAACCTCTAACCCACCATGTCCTAGCAAACCATTGATTGGCTATGTTACCGCTTTGCTCAGCCCTTCTTATAGCGTTGCTAGTTGCAGGTGAAGATTGGAGGCTGTTCCTTGTTGGAACATTTATTTACTTGTTGGGATATCATTATATTGCCATGTTATCTTAATGCATCTATATACTTGGTAAAGGGTGGAAGGCTCGGCCTCTCGCCTAGTGTTTTGTTCCACTCTTGCCGCCCTAGTTTCCGTCATATCGATGTTATGTTCTCGGATTTTGCGTTCCTTACGCGGTTGGGTTATAATGGGAACCCCTTGATATTTCTCCTTGATTAAAGCTTTTCCAGCAATGCCCAACCTTGGTTTTACCATTTGCCGCCTAGCCTTTTCTTTCCCTTGGGTTCTGCAGACTCAAGGGTCATCATTATTTTAACCCCCCCCCCCCCGGGCCAGTGCTCCTCTGAGTGTTGGTCCAACCGAGCGATGTCCGGGGCTACCAGGGGCAACTCTGGGCTGGCCTACCCGACGTCTTGCTCATCTGAGTGTGCCCTGAGAACGATATATGTGCAGCTCCTATCGGGATTTGTCGGCACATTCAGGCGGTGTTGCTGGTCTTGTTTTAACTTGTCGAAGTGTCTTGAAGAACCGAGATACAGAGTCTGATCGGAATGTCTTGGGAGGAGGTCTATTCCTTCGTTGACCGTGAGAGCTTTTCATGGGCTAAGTTGGGACTCCCCTGCAGGGATTTGAACTTTCGAACGCCGTGCCCGCAGTTATGGGCAGATGGGAATTTGTTAATGTCCGGTTGTAGATAACTTGAACCTTAACTTAATTAAAATGAATCAACTGAGTGTGTTAACGTGATGGCCTCTTCTCGGCGGAATCCGGGAAGCAGACACGGTGTTGGAGTAATGTTTGCGCAGGTTGCTCTCTAGTTTCTCGCTCGCTCTTTGCCTCCTCTTCTTGCTCTCTTTTGCGAATAAGTTAGCCACCATATTTGCTAGTCGCTTGCTGTAGCTCCACATATTTACCTTGCCATACCTATAAGCTTAAATAGTCTTGATCGTGAGGGTGCGAGATTGCTGAGTCCCTATGGCTCACAGATTACTATTACACCAGATGCAGGGCCTGATGATTCCGCTCTAGGTGACGCGCTCGAGCTCAAGTGGGAGTTCGATGAAGACTCTCAATGTTACTATGTTTCCTTTCCTGATGATCAATAGTGGTGCCCAGTTGGGGGTGATCGGGACCGTGTCGCTTGTTGGGCTATCTTTTATTTTGGTGTCGTAGTCGGGCCATGAGTGTTTGGATGATGTAATGTTATTTATGTACTTGATTGGCGTGGCGAGTGTATGCCAACTATGTTATCTCCCCTTTTTATTATCGTATTACATGGGATGTTGTGAAGATTGCCTAACTTGCGACATATGCCTTCAATATGATTATGCCTCTAAGTCGTGCCTCGACACGTGGGAGATATAGTCGCATCGAGGGTGTTACACCCACACGTGTCTTCGGCAAGGGCTTTGCCGGGGGCCCGGCAAGGGTCTTGCCACGGCACCGCGGTCGTCCTCAGCAAGGATCTTGCCGGGGGTCTCGTGGACTTCCTTGGCAAGGATCTCGCCAAGGATCGTCATCTTCTGGTTCTCGCATGATCTTGTGTATTTATGATCTCTACAAAGATCTGCATGCCACCACGGAGGTGCCTCCCGAGCCTTGGTTCCAAAGTGGTTGACGGTGCTGGAACCCCCTTGGGCTCAAGGGTGGCGCGCTCTGCTAGCATCAGGTGTGTTGCCTCGGCAAGGATCTTGTCGAGGCTGCGGAAGCCACCCCGGCAAGGGTCTTGCCGGGGGATTCCACCTCGCCCTCTTGATCTCTTTGCGCCTCTGGTCTTGGCGTTGCTTTGGTCGTCTTGTGTCCCGGTTTCCCTCCTCTGCCCTGCTTAGTGTGGCCGTGGGCGTGGCTCTGACTGCCCGTGCACAAGTAAAGGGGTGCAAAAGGAGAGCCACTACTTTTGTACACCGACACTTTCTTTGGCCATGTTATTTTGAGAAGACATGATTGCTTTATTAGTATGCTTGAAGTATTATTATTTTTATGTCAACATTAAACTTTTTTCTTGAATCTTTTGGATCTGAAAATTCATGCCACAATAAAGAAAATTACATTGAGAATTATGCTAGGTAGCATTCCACATCAAAAATTCTGTTTTTTATCATTTACCTACTCGAGACGAGGAGGAATTAAGCTTGGGGATGCTTGATACGTCTCCAACGTATCTATAATTTTTGATTGTTCCATGCTATTATATTATCTATTTTGGATGTTTAATGGGCTTTAATTTACCTTTTTATATTATTTTTGTGACTAACCTACTAACCAAAGTCCTAGTGCAAATTGATGTTTTTTTTCCTATTTCAGTGTTTCGCAGAAAAGGAATATCAAACGGTATCCAAACAGAATGAAACCTTCGGGAGAGTTACTTTTGGAACAAACGTGATCCATGAGACTTGGAGTGGCCGTCAAGAAAGAAGTGAGGAGGCCACGAGGCAGGAGGTGCGCCCAGGGGGCAGGCGCACCCCCCACCCTCGTGGGCCCCTCACAGCTCCACCGACGTACTTCTTCCTCCTATATATACCCATATACCCCGAAAACATCCAGGAGCACTACGAAACCCTATTTCCACCGCCGCAACCTTCTGTACCGTCAGATCCCATCTTGGGGCCTTTTCCAGCGCGCCGCCGGAGGGGGAATCGATCACGGAGGGCTTCTACATCACCCCCATAGCCTCTCCGATGATGTGTGAGTACCACAGACCTTCGGGTCATAGTTATTAGCTAAATGGCTTCTTCTCTCTCTCTAGATCTCAATACAAAGTTCTCCTCGATTCTCTTGGAGATCTATTCGATGTAATTCTTTTTGTGGTGTGTTTGTCGAGATCTGATGAATTGTGGGTTTATGATCAAGATTATCTATGAACAATATTTGATTCTTCTTTGAAATCTTTTATGCATGATTTAAATATCTTTGCAAGTCTCTTCGAATTATCAGTTTGGTTTGGCCTACTAGATTGATCGTTCTTGCAATGGGAGAAGTGCTTAGCTTTGGGTTCAATCTTGTGGTGTCCTTTCCTAGTGACAACAAGGGCAGCAAGGCACGTATTGTATTATTGCCATCGAGGATAAAATGATGGGGTTTATATCATATTGCTTGAGTTTATCCCTCTACATCATGTCATCTTGCCTAATGCATTACTTTGTTCTTATGAACTTAATACTCTAGATGCATGTTGGATAGCGGTCGATGTGTGGAGTAATAGTAGTAGATGCAGAATCGTTTCGGTCTACTTGTCGCAGACGTGATGCCTATATACATGATCATGCCTAGATATTCTATAACTATGCGCTTTTCTATCAATTACTCGACAGTAATTTGTTCACCCACCGTAGAAATTGCTATCTTGAGAGAAGCCACTAGTGAAACCTATGGCCCCGGGTCTATCTTCCATCATATTATTTTCCTATCAATTTGATATTTCTATTTTGCAATATTTATTTTCCAATCTATACAACAAAAATACGAAAAATATTAATCTTATTATCTCTATCAGATCTCACTCTCGTAAGTGACCGTGAAGGGATTGACAACCCCTTTATCGCGTTGGTTGCGAGGTTCTTGTTTGTTTGTGCAGGTACTAGGTGACTTTTGTGCTATCTCCTACTGGATTGATACCTTGGTTCTCAAAACTGAGGGAAATACTTATGCTACTATGCTGCATCATCCTTTCCTCTTCAAGGGAAAACCAACGCAAGCTCAAGAGGTAGCAAGGGCGAGGTGACGATGTGTGTTGGAAGTGATTCCAAGGTTGATAAGATCACCATCGCACACTCCCTTTACCTTCGGGATTAGTGTCGAACCTAAAATAAATGTTATTTGGTGTTTATGTTGAGCATGAATATCATTGGATCATGTTTATTGCAATATGTTTATTCATTTAAGTTGAAGAACAATTGTTATTCTGTTTACATGAATAAAACCTTCTATGATCATATACTCAATATAAATGGTTTATTGAATCTCGATCATAGTGATACACATATTCATAATATTGATGCCAAAAGATGCAAAGTTGATAATGATAGTGCAACATATTTGTGGCACTGTCGTTTTGGTCATATTGGTGTAAAGCACATGAAGAAACTCCATGCAAATGGACTTTTGGAATCATTTGATACTTGTTACCATGCCTCATGGGCAAGATGACTAAAACTCCGTTCTCCGAAACAATGGAGTGACCCATCAACTTATTGTAAATAATACATATCGATGTATGTGGTCCAATGAGTGTTGAGGCATGTGGTGGGTATCGTTATTTTCTAACCTTCACAAATGATTTGAGAAGATATGGGTATATCTACTTAATGAAACACATGTCTGAAACAATTGAAAAGTTCAAAGAATTTCATAGTAAAGAGGAGAATCATCGTAACAAGAAAATAAAGTTTCTACGATCTGATTGCGGAGGCGAATATTTGATTTACGAGTTTGGCCTTCATTTAAAATGTGGAACAACTCACACCACTTGGAACACCACAGCGTAATGGTGTGCCCAAACGTCGTACCCATACTTTATTAGATATCGTGCAATCTATGATGTCTCTTACCAATTTACCACTATCATTTTGGGGTTATGCATTAGAGATAAGCTGCATTCACGTTAAATAGGGCACCATCTAAATCCGTTGAGACGACACCGTATGAACTGTGGTTTGGCAAGAAACGTAAGCTGTCGTTTCTTAAAGTTTGGGGTTGTGATGCTTATGTGTAAAAGTTTCAGCCTGATGAGCTCGAACCCAAATCGAAGAAGTGCGTCTTCATAGGATACCCAAAAGAAATTGTAGGGTACACCTTCTACCACAGATCCGAAGGAAGATCTTTGTTGCTAAGAATGGATCCTTTGCTAGAGAAGGAGTTTCTCTCGAAAGAAGTGAGTGGGAGGAAAGTAGAACTTGATGAGGTAATTATACCTTCTCTCGATTTGGAAAGTAGCTCATGACAGAAAACTGTTCCCGTGATGCCTACACCAACTAGAGAAGAAGCTAATGATGATGATCATGAAACTTCAGATCAAGTTACTACCGAACCTCGTAGGTCAACCAGAACACGTTCCGCACCAGAGTGGTACCGTAATCATGTTCTAGAAGTCATGTTACTGGACCATGATGAACCTACAAACTATGAAGAAGCTATGATGAGCCCAGATTCCGATAAATAGCTTGAGGACATGAAATCTGAGATAGGATCCATATATAAGAACAAAGTGTGGACTTTGGTGGACTTGCCCAATGATCGGCAAGCCATTGAGAATAAATGGATCTTCAAGAGGAACACGGATGCTGGTGGTAGTGTTACTATCTACAAAGCTTGAATTGTTGCAAAATGTTTTCGACAAGTTCAAGGTGTTGACTACGATGAGATTTTCTCACTCATATCAATGCTTAAGTCTGTCCGAATCATGTTAGAAGTTGCCGCATTTTATGAAATCTGGCAAATGGATATCAAAACTGCATTCCTTAATGGAAAAGAGTTGTATATGATACAACCAGAAGGTTTTGTCAATCCTAAATGTACTAACAAAATGTGCAAGCTCCATCGATCCATCTATGGACTGGTGCAAGCATCTCGGAGTTAGAATATACGCGTTGATGAGTTGATCAAAGCATATAGTTTTATACAGACTTGCGGTGAAGCCTGTATTTACAAGAAAGTGAGTGGGAGAACTACAGCCTTTCTGATAAGTATATGTGAATGACATATTGTTGATCGGAAATGATGTAGAATTTTTTGGAAAGCATAAAGGAGTGTTTGAAAGGAGTTTTTCAAAGAAAAACCTCGGTGAAACTACTTACATATTGGGCATCAAGATCTATAGAGATAGATTAAGATGCTTGATAAGACTTTCGATGAGTACATACCCGATGTCTACTACGCAACTTTATTCTTGTAGACACGTGTTGGGCCTCCAAGCGCAGAGTTTTGTAGGATAGTAGCAATTTTACCTCAAGTGGATGACCTAAGGTTTATCAATCTGCGAGATGTGAGGATGAAGATGGTCTCTCTCATATGACCCTACAACCAAATACAAGAAATCTCTTGTGTCCCCAACACACCCAATACAATGGCAAATTGTATAGGTGCACTAGCTCGGCGAAGAGATGGTGATAAAAGTGTAATATGGATGGTAGAAATATATTTTTATAATCTGAATAAATAAAAACAGTATGGTAGCAAATAGTAAACGGGCACAAAAAAATATTTCAATGCTTAAAAACAAGGCCTAGGGTCCGTACTTCCGCTAGTGCAATCGCTCAACAGTACTAACATAGTTGGATCATATGATTATCCCTCAAAGTACAGCAAAGAATCACTCCCGAGTTCCTATTAGCGGAGAATAAAAGGTAGGAATTGTTTGTAGGGTGCGAAGCCACCTCAAAGCTATTCTTTCTGATTGATCTATTCAAGAGTTCGTACTAAAATAACACAAAGCTATTGTTTTCGTTCGATCTATCGTAGAGTTTTTACTAGAATAACACCAAAGCATATTCATATTCATAATACTCAATCCACACAAAGAACTACAAGGAGACCCCAAAGTTTCTATCGGAGAAAAGATAATAAAAAACGTGCATCAACTCCTATGCATAGATTACCCCAATATCACCGCGGGAATCCGCAGGTTGAGTGCTATAACGTATATCAAGTAAATCAATAAGATACCCCATTGTCACCTCAAGTATTCATATTGCAAGACATACATCATGTGTTCTCAAATCTGAACATTCAATCTGACATGACAAAACTTCATAGGGTAAAGATTCAATTCATCACAACAAGAGTATAGAGGGGAGAAACATCATATGATCCGACTATATTAACAAAGCCCATAATATAGATCACGATAGAGAGAGAGAGAGATTAAACACATAGCTACCGGTACAAACCCTCAGCCCTGAGGGTGGACTACTCCCTCCTCATCGTGGTGGCCGCCGGGATGATGAAGATGGCCACCGAAGATGATTCCCCCCTCCGGCAGGGTGCCGGAACGGGTCTCGATTGGTTTTCGATGGCTACGGAGCCCTGCGGCGGCGGAACTTCTGATCTAGGTCAACCCTGATGGATTTCGGAATATTTGAGAATTTATAGTGCAAAGAAGGGGTACGGGAGGCCACCGAGGTGGGCACAACCCACCTAGGTGCGCCAGGGGGCCTGGCGCGCCCTGGTGGGTTGTGCCCTCCTCGGGGCACCCCCAGGTGCAGCTCGGGCCCATTGGGTTCCTTTTGGTACAAAAAAATCTCCAAAAAGTTTTGTGGTGTTTGGACTCTGTCTAATATTGATTTTCTGTGATGTAAAAAACAAGCAAAAAACAGCAACTGGCACTGCACACTGGGTCAATAGGTTAGTCCCAAAAAATGATATAAAGTTTCTATAAAATGATTGTAAAACATCCAAGAATGATAATATATTGGCATGAATACTTCATAAATTATAGATACGTTGGAGACGTATCAATACCTTGATAAGATTTTGAAGGAGTTCAAAATGGATCAGTCAAAGAATGAGTTCTTACCTGAGTTGTAAGGTATGATGTTGAGTAAGACTCAAATCCCGACCACGGCAGAAGATAGAAAGAGAATGAAAGTCATTCCCTGTGCCTCAGCCATAGTTTCTATAAAGTATGCCACGTTGTATACCAGACCTATTGTGTACCTTACCATGAGTTTGGCAAAGGGGTACAATAGTGATCCAGGAGTAGATCACTTCACAACGGTCAAAATTATCCTTAGGTACCTAAAAAGGACTACGGAAATGTTTCTCGGTTATGGAGGTGACAAAGAGTTCGTCGTAAAGAGTTATGTCGATGCAAGCTTTGACACTGATTCGGATGACTCTGAGTCTCAATCTGGATACATATTGAAAGTGGGAGCAATTAGCTAGAGTAGCTCCATGCAGAGCATTGTAGACATAGAAATTTGCAAAATACTTACAGATTTGAATGTGGCAGACCCGTTGACTAAACTTCTCTCACAAGCAAAACATGATCACACTTTAGTACTCTTTGGGTGTTAATCACATAGCGATGTGAAATGGATTATTGACTCTAGTAAACCCTTTGGGTGTTGGTTACATGGCGATGTGAACTATGGGTGTTAATCACATAAAGATGTGAACTATTGGTGTTAAATCACATGGCGATGTGAATTAGATTAATGACTCTAGTTCAAGTGGGAGACTGAAGGAAATATGCCCTAGAGGCAATAATAAAGTTTTTATTTTATATTTCCTTATATCATGATAAATGTTTATTATTCATGCTAGAATTGTATTAACCGGAAATTTGATACATGTGTGGATACATAGACAAAACACCATGTCCCTAGTAAGCCTCTACTAGACTAGCTCGTTAATCAAATATGGTTAAGTTTCCTAACCATAGACATGTGTTGTCATTTGATGAACGGGATCACATCATTAGGAGAAAGATGTGATGCACAAGACCCATCTGTTATCTTAGCATATTGATCGTTCAGTTTTATTGCTACTGCTTTCTTCATGTCAAATACATATTCCTTTGACTATGAGATTATGCAACTCCCAGATACCGGAGGAATACCTTGTGTCCTATCAAATGTCACAATGTAACTGGGTGATTATAAATATGCTCTACAGGCATCTCCGGCGATGTTTGTTGGGTTGGCATAGATCAAGATTAGGATTTGTCACTCCGAGTATCGAGAGGTATCTTTGGGCCCCTCTCGGTAATGCACATCATAAGAAGCCTTGCAAGCATAGTGACTAATGAGTTAGTCACGGGATGATGTATTACAGAACAAGTAAAAGAGACATGCCGGTAATGAGATTGAACTAGGTATGAAGATATCGACAATCGAATCTCGGGCAAGTAACATACTGATGACAAAGGGAATAACGTATGTTGTCATTACGATACGACCGATAAAGATCTTCGTAGAATATGTAGGAACCAGTATGAGCATCCAGGTTCCGCTATTGGTTATTGACCAGAGAGGTGTCTCAGTCATGTCTACATAGTTCTCAAACCCGTAGGGTCCGCACGCTTAATGTTCAATGATGATTTTGTATTATATGAGTTATGTGATTTGGTGACCGAATGTTGTTTGGAGTCTCGGAGGAGATCACGAACATGATGAGGAGTCTCGAAATGGTCGAGAGGTAAAGATTCATATATAGGACAATGATATTCAGACACGGGAAGTGTTCTAGGGGTACCGGATACGGACCAGCCCCTAAGGGGCTCGTGCGCCCCATATAGGCCGAAATAAGAGGAGAAGGAAAGAGGGGAAGAGAGAAGGAAGGGGAGGGATTCGGCCTCCCCCTTCCTTACCTCTCCCTCCTCCTTCCTCCCTCCTCCGGAACTTACGGAAGGGGTTAGGCCGAATTGGGGAGGCACCCATGTAGGATTCCTCCTAGTTGGTGTCACGCCCAATATGTGACTCTATCCTAAAGGAACTCGAAGGTCCCACAAAGGATAGAACCGCATATTGACATGCTTTTGCAAGGTGGATATCATTACATCGTACCATTACATAAAAGATGGGGATACATACAAGGCATACAAATATCGCAAGAATACATCAATACAACATACATAGAACAACATCCGACTAAGGATGAAACACAAATATAAACTCAAACGACATCCACCCTGCTAGCCCAGGCTGCCGACCAGGAACCTAACCCAAGATCGATGAAGAAGAAGATCTCCAAGACAAGCAAAACATCTCTCTCACATCATGATCATCGCATTACCTGTACCTGCAACTGTTGGTGTAGTAATCTGTGAGCCACAAGGACTCAGCAATCCCATTCCCATGGGTATCAAGACTAGCAAAGCTTAATGGGTATGGAAAAAAGGATAAGGGGTGAGGTTGCAGCAGCGACTAAGCAATGTATGGTGGCTAACTTACGAGTACAAGAGTAAGATGAGAAACTATGCAAACGGTTGCAGACTAGAAATGATCAAGAAGTGATCTTGAACTACTTACGTCCAAACATGACCCAACCGTGTTCTCCTCTCGGACTTCCTCGAAAAGAGACAATCACGGTTACGCAATGCGGTTGGTGTATTTTAAATTGAGTTTACTTCAGGTCTTCCACAACCGGATATTAACAAATTCCCATCTGCCACATAACCACGGGCACGACTCTCGAAAGTTTAAGCCCTGCAGGGGTGTCCCAACTTAGCCCGTAACAAGCTCACGATCCGCGGAGACAATCCTACATCGCGGGACCCTCTGATCAGACTCAGAATCCCGGTGCACAAGACATTTCGACAATGGTAAAACAAGTCCAGCAAGACCTCCCGATGCACCGACCTAGCCTGATAGGAGTTGTGCGGTCTCATTCTCAGGGTACACCGGATGAGCGAAGCGTACAGGTATATACCAAATACCCCAAGTTTCCAAGGGGCGGTCCCACACGATGCTCTAGTTTGGACCAACACTCATGTGGAGCACTGGCCCGGGGGTTGAATTAAGTCCACGGGGGCCGGCAAGTCCCTACGCAAGTTTCAGTTGTTGTTAGGCACATGGTAAAACCAATGTTGGGCCTTGTTGGAAGAGTTTTATTCAAAGCAAACTGTCAAGAGGGTCCCATACCCCTCATTGTGTTAGGGACGCAAAATCAAGGAACATAACACCAGTATGTCGTAAACTAGGGAGGCAAGAGTGTAACAAAATGTAACGCCCCAGATGTAACTTTCCCAATTTGTACTCAAACTCTTGCCGTTTCCGGCGTTAAGTTATATTTATTTCCTCGGATTCGGGTTTTGTCTCCGTGTGTTGTTTTCGTTTTCATGCATCTCATATCATGTCATCACGTGCATTGCATTTGCATACATGTTCATCTCATGCGTTCGAGCATTTTCCCCGTTGTCCGTTTTGCATTCCGGCGCTTCGTTCTCCTCCGGTGGCCATTTCTAGCTTTCTTTCGTGTGTGGGGATTAAACATTTCCAGATTGGGCCGAGACTTGCCATGCGGCCTTGGTTTACTACCGGTAGACCGCCTGTCAAGTTTCGTATCATTTGGACTTCGTTTGATACTCCAACGGTTAACCGAGGGAACGAAAAGGCCTCGTGTGTGTTGCAGCCCAACACCCCTCAAATTTGGCCCAAAACCCACCAAACTCTGCTCCATGTCCTAGAGCGTTCGATCACGATCGCGTGGCCGAAAACCGCACCTCATTTGGACTCTCCTAGCTCCCTCTATGCCTATATATACACCCCTCCATTTTCGGATCATCTCCTTCCCCGAAACCCTAGATCCATCCCTCCCCGCCGCCGCCGGACAACGTCCGCGCGAGCCGGACGTGTCCGACCTGACCGCCAGCGCCACGTGGCTCCTCCCCATTCGCCGAGCCGCCGCGCCCACTTCGCCGCGCCGCCACCCGCGCGCCGGCCCGGGAGGCCCAAACTGGGCCCCCGCGAGCCCGTCTGCTCCGCCGCCGCCTGCCTCCCCGGCCCACGTCCGCCGCCTCCCGCGCCGCCCATCATCGCCGTGCGCCGCCCGCCGCATCCCGCCGCTCCGGCCGGCGACCGCCGCCTCGCCACTCGCCACCCCGCCGCCAAGCTCACCGCCCGCGGCGCCCCTCGCCGCCACCGGCCGCCGCCGCCCCGGGCGCCCATCGGCCGGATCCGGTGCCCCCAAGACCCTCTCCGGCCGCCTCCGCTCCAGATCCGGCGATCTCCACCGTCTCCGGCCGTCTATAGGAACTCCGGCGAGCTCCCCGGCGAACCTCGTTCCGCGTGCAAATCTGGATCTGGAGACTCCTCGGTTGACTTTCGTCCCTAACCCTAGATTTTTTATGCTACCTTTGACTGCCCGTAACTTTGCATCCGTAGCTCCGTCTTGGACATATGATATATCAAAATGTTCGTCTCGACGAGTACATCATTTCATTCCAGTGCATCATTTTCATTTGAGCTCATCTTGATGCCCAAAATGCTGTTAGAAGGAGGCTTCGTGAGTTAATTGTCAGATCTTCTAGTTCATCTTAGACTTTTGTCATTTTTGCCATGATTATTGTGTGCATGCTATGCCTGTGAGTCCTTCATATGTTTTGTTAAGCATTTTGTCTTCTTTTCAGAGGTGCAACCCATGCATTTTTAGGATGTGTGTTGTGACTTGTGCAAGCTCGCAAAGAGAGGCACCCGGGAAATCTGATTTCAGGGACTTAGTGATTTTCACTAAGTCTGGGATATTTTAGTTCATGATGCTATATGTCCAGCTAGTTTCCTAGTGATCCGTGCCTCTTTTGAGGATTATCAGTAAGGGAGTTTTGATATTTATGTTATGCTCTATCCATCCATGTCTTTGTTTGCATATATGGAGTGCTCTAGGTTGACTCAATCGAGCTCAACTTTTGCTTCGTTGTTAATCTGGGCAGATCGTCAACTTGTTTGCGATTTTGCCGATGCTACCGTTAGTGATCCATGCATGCTATGCCTTTGTTCTTGCCATGTATAGCTTGTATTTTGTGCCTTCTTAATGGATGTATGCTTGCCTTGCCATGACTTGCACCGTAGTGAGTGCATCGAGCTCGTTTACATGCCTTCGTGAGTTATATTTCAGCATGTCTCAGTTTTCACTAAGTCTGAAAACTGATTGTGTTTTAGCTATGTTCGTGTGCCCGTTAATATATTTTGTGATCCCTTTTGGCCCCAGGTCACTTTGGGAATTTTGTTAAGCTTGTTGAGTAGCTCCATTACATGTTCTTGCTTGTCATGTTCAGGTCATTTATCATGTTGTTTTGCTGCTCCGAAGAGGGCTTCGTGATCTGAAATTTCAGACTAATGCTAATTTCACCAAGTCTGGAATCTGTTTTGCATTTGCGTTTTTGCCATGCTTGTTTAAACCTCTTAATGGATGAATTGGCCGTGGCTCAGTGCTAGTCTTTTGTTAAGCATCTTGTGGGCATCCCTGCCATATATTTTGATGTCATGTTTGGTGGCTGTAGCATGTTCATTTCGTTGCGTTTAGATGCGTACTTGCTGTAAATCGTAGACCGGTGTCATATCTTAAAACGCTTGCCATTTCCAAACCGTAACTCCGATTCCAATGATCTTTATATCGTTTTCAAGCGATTTCATCCCCTCTATCCAGTGGAACCCTTGGAATTCCAAGTTGAGGCCAGGTTCATGCATTTCCTGTCATATCTTGCATTTTGCATCCCGCATCGCATCCCGCATAGCATATCATCATTTCACCATATTGCTTGGTCTTGCACGTGGTTGATTGTATCCTTGTTGCTTGTTTCTCTTGTTTGGGTAGAGCCGGGATATGAGTTCGCTACCGAGGAGCCCGTTGAGTTTGCTTGTGAGGATCCAGTCAACTCTGACAACTGTGCAGGCAAGATGATCATACCCTCGAAATCACTACTATCTTTGCTATGCTAGTTTGCTCGCTCTTGCTATGCCAATGCTATGATGCCTACCATTTGCTTGTCAGCCTCCCAATTGCCATGTTGAGCCTCTAACCCACCATGTCCTAGCAAACCGTTGATTGGCTATGCTACCGCTTTGCTCAGCCCCTCTTATAGTGTTGCTAGTTGCAGGTGAAGTTTGGAGGCCGTTCCTTGTTGGAACATCATTTATTTTTCTTGTTGGGGATATCATTATATTGCTATGTTATCTTAATGCATCTATATACTTGGTAAAGGGTGGAAGGCTCGGCCTCTCGCCTAGTGTTTTGTTCCACTCTTGCCGCCCTAGTTTTCGTCATATCGGTGTTATGTTCCCGGATTTTTTGCGTTCCTTACGCGGTTGGGTTATTATGGGAACCCCTTGATAGTTCGCCTTGATTAAAGCTTTTCCAGCAATGCCCAACCTTTGTTTTACCATTTGCCACCTAGCCTTTTCTTTCCCTTGGGTTCTGCAGACTCAAGGCTCATCTTGTTTTAACCCCCCCGGGCCAGTGCTCCTCTGAGTGTTGGTCCAAACCGTCAGCCGCCGGTGGCTACCAGGGGCAACTCTGGGCTGGCCTACCGGAAGTTTAGACAATCTGGGTGTGCCCTGAGAAAGAGATATGTGCAGCTCCTATCGGGATTTGTCGGCACATTCGGGCGATGTTGCTGGTCTTGTTTTAACCTGTCGAATTGTCTTGTTGTACCGGGTTACCGAGTCTGATCGGTGTGTCTCGGGTGGAGGTCTTATCCTTCGTTGACCGTGAGAGCTTGTCATGGGCTAAGTTGGGACCCCCCCTGCAGGGATTGAACTTTCGAAAGCCGTGCCCGCGGTTATGGGCAGATGGGAATTTGTTAATGTCCGGTTGTAGTTAACTTAAACCTTAATTAATTAAAATGAATCAACTGAGTGTGTTGCCGTGATGGCCTCTTCTCGGCGGAGTCCGGGAAGTGGACACGGTGTTGGAGTTATGCTTGCGCAGGTTGCTCTTCTAGTTTCTCGCTCGCGCTTTGCCTCCTCTTCTCGCTCTCTTTGCGTATAAGATAGCCACCACATATGCTAGTCGCCTGCTGCAGCTCCACTTATATTTGCCTTATCCATTCCTATAAGCTTAAATAGTTTTGATCGCGAGGGTGCGAGATTGCTGAGTCCCTGTGGCTCACAGATACCATAATTCCAGATGCAGGTCCAGGTGATTCCGCTCCAGGTGACGAGTACGAGCTCAAGTGGGAGTTCGACGAGGACTCTCAGCGTTATTATGTTTCCTTTCCCGATGATCAGTAGTGGTGCCTAGTTGGGGTTTGATTTAGGGCCTTGTCGCATGTTGGGTTCTTTTCCATTTTGGCGCCGTAGTCGGGCCATGAGTGATTGTTTGATGGATGTTATTTATGTACTCTGATGTGACGTGGCGAGTGTAAGCCAACTATGTTTTCCCCCCTTTTATTATGTATTACATGGGATGTTGTAATGATTGCCTGACTTGCGACATTGCTTTCAATGCGGTTATGTCTCTAAGTCGTGCCTCGACACGTGGGAGCTATAGCCGCATCGAGGGCGTTACACAAAACACCAGGCATAAGGTCGAGCCTTCCACCCTTTACCAAGTATATAGATGCATTAATTAAATAAGAGATATTGTGATATCCCATGATATCCATGTCCCAACATGGAACAACCTGCAACTGCACCTGTAACTAGCAACGCTATAGGAGGGGCTAAGCAAAGCAGTAACATAGACAAACAACGGTTTGCTAGGAAGGGTGAAAAGGTTAGAGGCTATCATGGCAATTTGGGAGGCTTGATAAACAAGTGGTAGGTAGCACGACATAACGATAGCATCGAGACAAACTAGCATAGCAAAGATAGTAGTGAGATCCAAGGTGACGGTCATGTTGCCTGAAATCCCACTAGGAAGAAGAACCAGTCCATGAAGAAGATGAAGCCACCTAGTCGAACGAATCCTCACAATCGCAACGAAACAGGAACTATCGAGAAGGAGCACAACCGGAAAGAAGCAAACAACATGGTAAACACACAACACATAAACAAGACATGATGCTCAACCAAGTATGATGCATGACAAGGCTACATGATGCTACTCATGGCAGGAGATGACGCATACAAGAGCAACACGCCAAAACAAGTTTAAATGAGGTCGGAAACAACATATAACAATTCCGGTAAGTCCTCATATGCAAATTTCGAAATTGGTCCCGATCTGATCATAACACAATGTTGTAGTTGTTAAACATCAAGTTAAAGTGCACCAAGATGATCTACACGGTTTTCTAGTCAAGTTACATATAAAGTTTGTTTAATTCGGAGCTACGGCCTAGAAGATATGAGCAAAACAAGTTAAACATGGCATTGATGCAAAATGCATTCGAACAACATCACAACCACTCCAAAACATGGATGCAACAAGGTAACATGAGACTACATGCAAAACCAAGCAAGTTTCATATAGAGCATGCTCAAACAGAGCAACAGTTCAACACATACACTCCATACAAGTTTCAAACACAATCTGCCCAAAACTGCAACTAAGCACTTTGCAATCAAGGAAACAACATGCTACAGGAATCATATGAGGACAAACTTGATATGCACTCAAAGTACAGATAACATGCTTCAAATATCATTAAGATTTAGGTTCATAGGCATCAAGATTAATCCAAGATGATCAATGCAACAAGGCAACTTAATACTACATATTATGACAGTGAAAAACAGAGCATATGCATGAGCAGGAATAACATGTTGACCTGTTGGAGGCATGAAACAAAGATGATATAGTGCAAGATCATGGAAAAAAAAGCATGGCATTAAAGTACAGGTTGAACATGGCAAAACATGATTACTAAGCATCTCCATATAAGCCCTACATCAATGGCAATCAACAAGACAAGATGCAACATGATATATGATGATTGTCAAACTTAGAGGAAATCTGAGAATGCAATGATTACATTATGATGCTGACTTTAGAGGCACATAAAATCAAGCATAGCAACTTTAATAATGATGCAAAAGACATGGACATGTAGTAGACATGATATACTTCAACTTATTCCAAGGGCACAAGTTCATATGAAGCATGGAGTAGCTACTATGATGCTTGCAAAAAGGAACATGATGTTGATAGGATGACAGATTTAGCATGATGGCAACTTGAGAGCAAGAAAGAGACAAGCTACAGCAACTTATATGACAACCCAAGGGAATGGCATCAAAGTAAACATAACAAGGAGCAAATAACATCAAAGCATCATAACCATATGACTTATGGAATAGTGGGAACCATCAAGACAAGTTTGAATGTTGTAACAGTCACCAAAAGAGGCATAGATTAATCAATAACAAGCTCGCAACATAGCATTATGAAGTTAACAGAAAACTTGAACATCATATAGGCATGTTCATGGCAATGAAAACATACGCTACAAGACATATATGAGGCATCAAAAGGCATGGCATAAAAGAGCATACCATGGACATGAAAACATGTCAACTAGGCATCTCTAGATTATGCATGGAATAGATGGTAGCTTCAAGTGAACAAGGCAACATATTGTAACAATTACAGACTTAGCAAAAATCACTAAGTCTCGGAAATCAGCAACATTAGGTAGCACACTTCACAAGCTTGTTCTAGTCACCACAAGGAACATAAAAATACATGGATGGCACCACTATAAAGATGGCATGGATATGCTCCTAAAACATATAGACATGATGCACAAAAGATGCACACACAAAATGCAATGAAAAAGACAAATCAGCAAGTTATGACAAACTCAATAGGTTAACATCATATAGCACTCTTGCAACGACAATTAGGGCATCAATATGAACAGTAACATGCATGCAAACTATACAACATGAAGAGCACTCAGCGATGAACATTTTGATATATCATACACGCAATTTGGAGCAACATGCACAAAGTTACACACATCACGAGATTACAATATGAGATGAATGGCAGAAATGACTTAGGCGTTTCAGCAAAGCAGTGTGAGTGCAGCATAACTAATTTACGCATGGGTGGGGCTTAACTGGCAGCTTACCATGGGCTCAGCCTAGTTTGAGGAGGAGGTAGCGGGCCGGCGGGAAGAGTTGGGCTGGGCCTCGCGTGTGGGGAGGCCCATGCGGGCGCGTGGTGGCCCACGCGGCCGGCGACGCGGGTCGTCGTTCTCCTCATGCCTGAGGCGCACGAGCAGGAGGCAGGGGCGGCGGCGCCCGAAGTCAACGGTGGGGCAGTGGCGACTCCAGCAGGTTAGGGCGGCAGGGAGGACCGGAGAGGACGGATCTGGCCCCGGGGAACCCATTCCCGGCGGCGGATCCGAGCGCAGGCGGAGCTCCAAAGCCGGACATGGCGCTCATGTGAACCATGGGAGAGAGAGAGGAATCGTGAGAGGGGAAGAAGAGGGAGAACCAGAGGGAGGAGGAGAGGAACAGGGCGGCGCGGCACTCATCTCCGGGGAGGTCCGGTTGCCGGCGGCGGGGCTGAGCCAGTAGGGTCGTGAGGCAGGTGACGGGGCTCCGGATCAGGAGCTCCTCTTCCGATCTGGAGCTCAGGGCGCAGGGACGGCGCGGTTCGGGCTTCGGGCCTAGATCGGGCCAGATCCGGGCCCCGGCGCGCCGCGTGAGGTGGGAGGTGCGGGGAGGACGTGTGGCAATCCAGGGTTGGCTGGGCGCGCGTGGCTGGGCGAGGTGGCGTCGCCTGAGTGGTTGGAAGCGGCGGCTGGCCGCTGGCGGCTTGCCAAGTGGCGAGGAGGGGTTGGCCGGCACGGAATGCAAAGTGGAGGTGGCTGGGAGGTAGGGGGAGAGGTAGGGGATGCCAAATTTGGCATGTGGGGCTGTTTAAATAGGGTAGGGGCTAGTGTTGGTGGGTTTGAGGCCGTTTTGGACCCTCCGATCAGAATCAAACGGTTCCGATCGTAGGGGGGTTTAGTGGGCTGGATTAGTGAGCTGTGAAGAGGGGTTGGGATCATAGGAGAGAGGAGAAATGCAGCCCGGCAACAGTTTTCGGAGACCGAAAACGTCCGACGAATGAACCTGCAATGGTGCCGCTACGGATGACGGTTAGACTATCAAACGGACTCGGAATGCGACAAAATTTGGCAGGAGCCTACCTACAACATAATAAGACCGCACACCAACTTTCAACCCATTCCGAGAACATTTTTTGGCCACCTAAAAATAATATTTCGGAGGTGTCGCGGGCGCGTGTGAGAGTGAAAGGGCTCGGAACGGACAACGGAGAGAACTGGGAGACCCGGACGGATGCAAGTTTTGAAAAGCATGCAGATGAAATGCACATGATGACATGGCAAAGAAGCAACACGCAAGAAAATGACATGGCAACGACGGTGAATGACTTGAAGACACCTGGCGCATCGGACTCGGGGCGTTACACTTGGGGCACCCCCTTGGCTGCCTCCCCTCCCCTCCAACCTATATATATGTGGGGGGCACCGCTAGAACACACACCAACAATTGTTAGCCGTGTGCAACACCCCCCTCCATAGTTTATGCCTCCGGTCATATCTTCGTAGTGCTTAGGCAAAGCCCTGCCTGGATCACTTCACCATCACCGTCACCACGTCGTCGTGCTGACGGAACTCCCCCTCGACACTTTGATGGATCAAGAGTTCGAGGGACGTCATCGAGCTGAACGTGTGCAGAACTCGGAGGTGTCGTAAGTTCGGTACTTGATCAGTCGGAATGAGAAGAAGTTCAACTACATCAACCGCGTTGTCAAATGCTTCCGCTTTCGGTCTATGAGGGTACGTGGACACACTCTACCTCTCTCGTTGCTATGCATCTCCTAGATAGATCTTGCGTGAGCATAGGAATTTTTTTTGGAAATTGCATGCTATGTTTCCCAACATAGGGGGTCCTGGTGGTGGTCGATAGTGAGGCATGAGATCCATTGGGGCCGGAGCGCAACGACAACAGCGATTTCTCCAGATCGTTCCATGGCATCGTTTTGTCCTGAGATTTCTAGATTGGATGGGGAGAGATGGGCTGAACAGGACGGGTAGGGGGGCACCTGCAAACAAAGAGTTTAGTGTGCGATGGTCTTTTCGCAAAATTACCTTAGCTCATCTTAGATGCGTTGGATGCAAATTGAAAGGGTGTAGATGAAGAATGGCAGGAACACCATCATCACCAACTCAATTTTTTATAGGAGTAGAGAAACTTCACTCATGTTATTTATGATCATTTTAATAGAGAGAATAATCAAGTAGCTCATGAACTCGTTAGGATAGCAAGATTTTCTTCTTTTAATGTCTGCATGGATTTGCACTCGGAAGCAATGATATATATGGTTGTAAATGATGCTACGACCTTTACGATTGAATAAATGAGGAGATGCTTGTAAAAAATATGTGGAAAGACACCCGTATTTAGTGGGACATGGCTAGGCAGCACATGGGCGCTCGATGGACTGCTCGAGGACACCCACCATATTAGGAAATTGATGTGACATATCATCCTAGCCTACCAAAAAGGAAAGTACGTAGTCCCCCATCCTCAGGTTACCTCAGCCGAGAAACCATGTGCATTCATGTGGGGTTTCAAAAAAATTGAAAAGTCATAATGTTTGATTTGAATGTCGGAATTTAGATCCGTTTTCATTATTGTGTTTCTGGCGACGAGTTCTTCAAAACTAGATCCCATTTGAGTAGGTTTCAACAAACTTTTTTTTCCGAGCAACTTTGTGTGCTACATAGGCAACTTCAGTGCTATAGGAAAGCAACTCCTTTTTCCCCTAGTATGACTACCTATCAGCGGATGATACTTCTAAGTTGGTTATCATGACTACCAATTGACTAGCTTCACCTCTAAGTTGCCTACCATAAGGACAGACAATCACCCCAAATGTTGTGATCAACCTCTCTAGACACCTTTAACCATCCAATGACGGTCACCTAATTTGTTTGAACAAGTCCGTACATCTGAAACCTCCCAAACCGAATGATGAGGGGGCATTCTCAGGGCCCCTCAGCATCCATTGCTCCCTTCAACATCAAGTCAGATGTCATCTCCTCAGACTGCCAAGTAGTTTTGGTCGTACCAAGGGATCCCACCCCGAGGAGATAAATTATTGACACATCTCTATGACACAAACTTCAGAGGTATCTAAAACCTTTACATATTAGCCAAATTATGGTCTTGGTAATGTTTCTGCTCATGAGGATTGGGAAACTGAATACATGGTTTTAGACAACTGTATGGTTTTTGTGGGCAATGGGATACATGATTTTAGACAGTTGTATGATTGATTGTGGGCAACTGGATACATGATTTTAGACAACTGTATGGTTGATTGCGGGCAACTGGATACATAGTTTTAGACAACAGTATCGTTGATTGTAGGCAACTATGAGACCTGAAAAAGGGGGTAAAGAACATACACATGTTCATTTTTGTAGGGGGTCACACATAAACTTAATCCCCTAAAAGTACTTCGTGATTTTAGTTGTGTCTCCATGACCATCTCACACCGCTCCCCCTCTATAATTATTCGCCAAGTATTTACTATCATACCAAGGGATCCCACCCCAAGGAGATGAAATTCTTGATGCATCTCTATGGCACAATCTTAATTGAAAGGTATCTAAAACCTTTACATATTAGCCAAATTATGGACTTGGTAATGTTTCTGTTCACGAGGACTGGGCAACTAGATACATGGTTCTAGGCAACTGTATAACTGATTGTGGGCAACTATAACCCCTGAAAAAGGGATAACAAATATACACATGTTCGTTTTTTAGGGGTTCACAGATAAACTTAATACCATAGAAAAAACTTCATGCTTTTAGTTATGTCCCCATGACCAGCTCCACCCCGCCACCCTCTAGGACCATTCACCAAGTGTTTACGATCATATCACTGGATCCTACCCGAAGAGAAGAAATTCTTGATACACCACTTTGAAATAGACTTAATTGAAAGGTATCTAAAACCTTTAGATATTGGCCAAATCATGGTCTTGGTAATATTTCTGCTCATGAGGATTGCGCAATGTGATACATGGTTTTATGCAACTGTATGGTTAATTGTGGGCAACTATCTTATCTTTCATGTATTGTGCATAAGAAAAGGGCTCCAAGTATATTTTTCTGTGTGTTTTTGTTGCTTTTATTGTGTGGTAGTTTTTTCGAAATCGAGTCATGATCTGTGTGGTCGCCGAGGTCGCTTGCTGCCTCCCTCCGATGGCGAATCGCGATGTGGCACGAGTGAATCCCCTCCCCTTTCTCCCTCCGTCTCTTCGATGGTAACCGAAACAAAAATGGGTGGGTGTGGGAGTGGGCGCGACGCTTCCACGAACTGCAGTGGTCATCTCTTTTTTATTTTTTTGGAATGGGCCTCACCGTACCTTCGGTCGCCACACCAGACAGGAAAGCACCTACGCGTGATTCGTGCCAAATCGAATGGCTCGGGAGAGTGCGCTAGACATCTCCAAATAGTGCAACTGCACTAATAAGCATTTGGGGACAACTTATATGTGAATTTAGTGAACAAGATAGTCATGGGAGGCAGCTTATAATGACTTCCCGTTGATAGGCAATCATAGTAGGCAAACTAAGAAGAAGTTGCTTTCCTATAACATTAAAGTTGCCTCTTTAGCATTCAAAGTTGCTCAAAACAGAAAGTTTGTCGAAACATATCCACAGAGGATCTAGTTTTGAAGAACTCGTCGTGAGAAACCCAACGGTGAAAACGAATTCAAATTCCGAGACTTGAATCACAAGTTATGGCTTTTTAAATTTTTATTAAGCCTAAATAAATGCACGCATTTGTCATTTCTTTACTGATTTGTGCAAAGTAGGGAGCGTTCGATGGGATGAGAAACAAATACTTTCTTTTTTTATAGTGTAATGATGACACAGAATACTAATTGTCTTTTTTCTAGTGTGAGTTTTTTTATTGTGTACCGCATGAACTCGTGCAGCCCAATTAGTGCAGCTGCACTATTACGGATTTGCTATTTTACAGTCGACTGTTTTTCAATTCGCGAACATTCAAATCGCTGGCCGTCCGCTATTGCGTGGAGATTCGTGCCTGGCTGTCTGGTCTTTGGGCTTGTTTTTTCTATCGGGTCCGTTTTTTTGTCCCAGCCCGTTACCGCTTCGCGCCCCTCCCATTCGCCCCTTCCGGTTTTTGTCCTATTTGAATTCTGGGCGTGGTTTTCCCTTTTCATTTGAGCGGTACTATAGCGACAAGGGAGAGAGGAGATAGCGAGGCAGAGAGAGGAACACGCGCTCGGGCGGCGGAGGCGATTCCTTTCTGTTCATGTCGATTCTCAAATCCCCCACCCGTGGAGCTTGATTCCTTTCCAATTTATCTTTGATTCTCGCCTCCTGCGGTTGGTTGGTCTCTCATTTTCTCTCGCGAGCGCATGATTTTTGTTCATTTCTCGGTGTATAGGTTCCAGATCTAGGAGGTCAGTTTGCTGATGTGATTTTGTTAGGGTTCGTGGTAGGTGTGTGTTGTGTTCCAGGGCCGTGGTGCTGTAGATTCATGGTAGGTGCTTGTAGTTTTTGTGGTTCGTTATGGTTCACGTTGTCCCGCCATAGTTCCTTGTCTGCTTCGTGTTGTCCGCCATTGAGTTCTTCCTCTGCTCGTGGTAGGTTCATGCGTGACTAGTTTGTGATTCAGATAGATGTATGGATCAGTTTTGCGTTGGTAGGTGGTTCGCTTGATTGCTGGCAGATGGGTGTTTGCCCTCCTCTGGCCGTGTTGGTTCTAGGGTCTGTATATGTTTGGATTTCGGTAGGTTTATATGTAGTTAGGTTCCTCCTATGCCCTCTGTTGCAGGTCCCCTTTTGTCCTGCAAGTGCATATGTTCCTCGTAGTTTAGATGTACTTAGGTTCCTCCTAGTTGCCTGGGGGTGTTTTTTATGTGCTTCTGCAATGTATTCTTTTTAAGCTTTCTGCAATGCCCCTGGTAACTGTGTATCTGATGCAGGTTTGTATCTTTTGGTTGTGCCGAGTGTTGATGTGTAACCCTAGAGTTTCAGTGGCATACATTAGAATTACTGTGTATTTTTTGCCTGAGTCTTACTTGCTAATCCCCTCAGTTTCAGTGTAATATACCATGCAAATTGCATTGTAGTTACTATGTAATTCAGCCCATACAGCCCATAGTTTCAGTGTTTTTTCACTCTAGAATTACTAGGTTTTTACTGTGTATTTTTTGTGTCAGACTTACTGTGTAATCCCCATAGTTTCAATGTAATATACTATGCAAATTGCACGGTAGTTACTATGTAATTCAGCCTATAGTTTCAGTGTTTCTCTCTCTCTAGAATTAGTAGTTTTTACTGTGTATTTTGCCACATTTTTACTGTGTACTTCATCATGTAGTTTCAGTGTAATTTACTGTGTAACTCATCATGTAGTTTCAGTGTAATTTTACTATAGAATTACTATGTATCTTTGTAGTTGTCAGTGTAATTCAATATAGAATTACTGTGTAATTCATCCTGCAGTTTCAGTGTAATTCAATATAGAATTTACTGTGTAATTTCATCATGCAGTTTCAGTGTAATTCAATATAGAATTTACTGTGTAATTCATCTTTGTAGTTGTCAGTGTAATTCATCTTTGTAGTTGTCGGGTGTAATTCAATATAGACTTACTGTGTAACTCATGTTGTAGTGTTACTGTGTAATTTGCCCAAGAATTACTGTGTAATTCATCTTGTAGCTTCAGTGGAATTAATCTGTATTTATTTTTCCCAATAACTATTGTGTAATTCATCATGTAGTTTCAATGTAATTTGTCCTTAGTTCCAGTGTAATTTACATGAGTTACTGTGTATTTTTAATGTTTTTAGCTACATAATCCCTGACACATTTATATGGCCCCTGATTCTAGTGTAATTTCCCCTAGAATTATGATGGTTTACATTGTATCTACAGTGTATATTCCCCCATTTTTGCAGTGTATTTACATTGATTTCAGTTATGTAATTCCTGAATTTTGGCTTCTTTTTATTTTTTTTCATTAATTCCCCACTTGTTGCACTTCATAGTTATTCTGGTCACCTCATTGTTCCTCTTTTTGCTTGTTGTTCTTGATGCTGCTAGTGCTGCCACTGAGAATCCAGTGATTTTGGAGTAGAAGTTGATATATTCCTGGCCTTCTTCCTTTGTTTTGAATTGCATGCCTAGGTGTGGCTTGAAGTTGCTGCTAGTGTTCATCAAATTTCCTTCTGATGCAGCCTCTTGTTCATTTTGCAGGAATCTTTCAGTGTCTTCTTCGTCAAGGTATTCGTTGTCATCTTGTTCATGTGAGTGGTCTGTTTTTGGCCTTTCTCTTTCTTCATTATTCTGGCAAGTGTTGTGTGCTTGTGTTGCTGCTGAACTAGGGTCATCCTCAGTTACCTGCATTTTTTCGCATTTCGCCTCAGTCATAATTTTCTTACTAGTTTTCAACTTTTATGATATGTATCTTACTGAAATTTTGTCTTCATGTACCCACTTGTTCCAAGTTCATGGTGCCAAACAGGTCTGCATGCCACGGGTTATGCTCTTCTGCACCTTCTTCATTTCGTGTAGCTTCGTTTTCCAGTTCTTCAAATGTCTGCACAAGAATACTAAAGTTGTAAATTTCTCTCTTACTTTTGTGTATTCATGAATTTTTCTCCATTTCATTAGTCTTACTGTAGAATGTACTGATGGGTTGTTTGGTGTTTTGTGTTTTGTTACCGGACTCCTCCACTCTCAGTTGTGTTGTACCATTAGCCGAATGTACCTGTATGCGACATGTTTTTAAACCAGAATTCTTGATGTAATAGTAATACTGAAATAATAGTAATACTAAAAATAGTTTTTAATGAATTGCAAATGGGGAAGCTAAGTAATCAAATCGTCTTCAGCTGAGACTTATGGGGGTTAGTTTCTTACCTTGTATATAATGCGTGACTGTAGGAACGCAGTAAATGAAAATGACTCTTGCAATGTATTTGTGTGTGAGTTTTTCTTTTTCATGTACTGATCATTCTCGTGCAAGTGTTTTGCTACTGATTTTGGTACTCACATTTAGGATGATATCTTCCTGTGACATTGATAGTAGATCATCTTTTGTTATTGTTCTTGTCGTGCTCCCAATCTGCATTTTTGGAAAAGGAACGTCAGTAAGAGTACAATTAGCAGTAGTATCTTAACAGTGTAAATACAATAGGTTTCTACCGATGTAAGTTTTGATGCATTCTTACATTGATACACTAAAATTTATATGCAATTTTCCACTGTATTTTTCTATGTAATTTCTATTGTAATTTCTGTGCAATTTGCACTGGGAATTACTCCCTCCGTCCCATAATGTAAGACGTTTTCCGACACTACACTAGTATTAAAAAGCGTCTTACATCGTAGGACGGAGAGAGTACTATGTAATTACTAGGGGATTTTGCACTGTAATCCTTGGTCTGTTTTAGCCAGTTTCAGTGTAATTCTTGGTGTGCTACTGTTCTTTCCAGAGTCAATCCAGGCACTATGTGTGCTTGCAGTGTAAATTATACAACTATCCAAGTTTTATCTACTGCTAGTGACGAATTATTTCCAGAGTATATAGTTCTTGTCTACTGATTGTTTCTTAAGTTGTATGTAGTTTCTCTGATGCATTTGTTTTGTGGATTTTTCTTGTAAGAGAGGTGAAGCGGGTGAAGAGTTGAAGTACTAGGGGGTAGCAGTAGTTTTTGTGCCTGACCTTTTGATTTTTCTGGGATTTCCCCAATTGCCTAGTTGTTGTTCTTCCTTCACGCTTGTCTCTAGGTAAACCTCCACCTTCCTCTCCAGATTCACCCCTCTCTCTCATGGCTGCCTGCCTTATCTGATTTTGAACTGCTCGTTGTTCTTCTTCCCACCCTTCTTCCATGGCCATCGGCCTGATTTGTTTCTTCCTTTTGTGATGTGTGTTAGGTGAGCTCTATGATGTTATGTAGGAGGGGCTGGAGATTTCCGTGAGTAGCAAGTTCATGGCGAGCTGTTTGCTGTGGTCCAGCGATGCAGCGAGGATTGGTGGTGATGTGGTTTAGTTGAAACCGGGTCAGGATTCTGCCTGACCCGTTTATCCCGAAATAAAAGGAAATATGCAGTGGCCGGTTGGGGGCTTTTGGGACAAACAGTTGTGAATGTTACTGAATTGTAAAACAGTCAAAATGTCAAATAGACAGTCCCAGCCGTTGGCCTGGTGACCGGTGACTGTAAAGAAAAATAGGCTGGCCGGTGGCCGCCTGGGAGCCCAGCCGTTGTTTTCCTTTTCTCCCTGTTCGTTTTTAGCTCTTGGAGTCGCCTCTCCTCCCAGCCCGATCTGCGCCGCCGCCGCCCATATTCGCTGGACCCGCCTGAACTCCTCTCTCGTTCTTGCTCTTCCTAGTTCAGTTCGCTGCCGCTGCCGCTCCGGCCCCGCGACCTCGGCCTCCCCAGTATCTGACGCCGAATCGCGATCTGTTCATACCCATCTCGTGCCAATTATGTGTTAAATTCAGGTGGATTGGAAATAGCTGTCTGTTTGGGCGTATACCTCTCTGCTCCTGCTCTCGCGGTGTTAGGTTAGGCTGGGGAGGTCCTCCGACAATATTCTCGCGAGCAATTTGGTATCACCGGTTGGATCAGCAGAGAGGAGCGCGCGTTTTTGTTAGTCGGGAATCCACTGTCAGTAGCATTACTTCTCTTTGATCAGGTTGCTAGGTGGCTGGGAGTGGGACTGGTGCTTGTTTTTCGTTGGCTTTCCTTTAAGCTCGTTTGTTTTAGCTTACTGTATCTTGTGATATGTGCTGAGGCCGGCAGTTGGTTCATGGGATGGGAGACCAAGACACAACAGGATAGCTCATAGCATCTAGGAATGTTACAGTTCACTGGGGTTAGAGATTTTGGTGCCAGTTAGGGACTCTGTAAGTGCATTTTGGTTTGGCCATGTCTTCTTGTACTTCCCCAGATCCACCGGACTATTGCTCCGCCGTATCGCCTGAGCTTAAACTATACCAGGCCTTCATCTTCTCTGTGCCAGTTTTCTTCACATTCGTCTTGCTTCTCTTCTTCTACTTGTTCTACCTGTGGCGGCGCAGAGCGAATTGGCAGTCCTTGCAAATGAGGGCTGATAATTTGATCAGGGGGGATAACCCTAGGGTAAGTTGGCCATTTATGTTCCCCCCATGCATGCTTTTCTTAAATATACTTGGTGTATTGCAAATCTTATTGTTTGATTTATCTTTATTTGAACATATCTGCATTTATAGTTGGAGTGTGGCATAAATAAGGAGATGCGTGAGATGTTGCCAGTTGTGATCTTCAAGGAGAGCTTCTTGATCAGGGAAACACAGTCAGTGATCCGCTCCTTGTCTCCTTAATGCAGTTAATATAGTGGTGTACACTTGTACTAGACCGTATCTCATCAATTAACAATCACTTGTTACGCTTTTTGTCTCAAATGTGTTAGAGACTGTTTGGTTCCTAGCCACACCTTAAGTTTGGCCAAGTTAGGTGGGTGTTTGGTTATAGCCACACCTAAGGCAAGAATCTTTTTGTGAGCAATAAGCCCCACATATCATACACACACAAAATGTCGCAAGATTCCCTAAGGCAAGCCAAAGTGTGGCTAAGAATTTGAACACCTCAAGTTAGGCAAGTGTGACAAAAATAATGTGGCAAAGATAGTCACAAACCCAAGAGGCACTTATAGTCTTTCCTTATGATATGTTTGTGAAAATAAGTTTTTCTAAAAAATGCTATATGTACTGACAGTACTATCAATATATGGTTTAATGATGATTTGAAGTTGAACTTTCTATTGAATCTGTCCTTTTAGTAGCTTATAAGAATTAGCTCTGTAGTGGACACATGTGTTCTTAATCAAGGCTGCTAGAGTCTGCATCTTTATGCCGCTAATCCGTGTATGCACTTAAGTGCGAGCTAGCCAGTTGTGAACCACTAGCAAGGCACTCATGGACGGTGCATATTCGGAAATTTGTTGAACATGAGAAATCAACTCTGGTACTGCAATAAATAGAGATCCTTCAGTTGGCACAAGGTTGATAACCCTAATTAATGGTTATACTAGTACGATAGAAGGAAGCTAGGGAAAGGAAGGATGTGGGTTTCCAGCTTTCCATAACAAGTAGTGGGAGTGCTACTAATATGTAATATGCCCTATGAAGTGTTTATGGACTAGCTTCTTTAGAAACAAATCCGTGGACATCTCTACGCTTGGGAACGTAGCGTAATTAAAATGCATGATGTCATTTATTAAAACTTTCAAGTGATGTAAAAGATTTTGTTGTTCTGTTGTCATTGAAGAAAAGTAGAGTTACATGGGCGTGCATAAATAGTGTACTATCAAGAGTGACAGGATGCACGCCACTTCTATTGCAATCAAATGAAAGTAGCTACATAAGAATTCAAATACTGGCTGCTGCTAACATGCACGGTACGGTCTATTTCTAACCAACATAAGTACAAGCTTTCCAAGCTATGGCCCCAAAGTCCTGAAAGAAAGTCCTGCATGAATCATATGAAAGTAGGAAGACCCGACTTCTAAGAATTTTCAACAAATATGTCATTTCCGCTTGGATAAATCAAGGCTTTCAACATTCAAAAATAAATCAAGGCTTTCCAAGGCTTATTTTATCCGCCTGAAGCTGTATGAAGGACAGTAGTATGTTACTTGCAGTAACCGCAGTAGCAGAAAGGCATCTTTCCCCTAGGCTTTGTTGTTTGGCATGCATGTGTAATTTCCATCACTACTTCTGCCAAAGTATTCTCCATCCCTAGCTCTCTCACTACAACTATATGTGTTAGCCAACAATGATATCCACTCCTGCTGCAATTTTACACCGCATTCTTCTTTTAGTTAGCTATATTTTGCTGAACAGTAAACATTCTTGCCAGGTGCTCGATCTGCTTAGCAGACTATCAAGCAGATGAGCGGCTTCAGAGAATACCCCCTTGTGGTCACACCTTCCATATCGATTGCATTGACCACTGGTTTTCTAAGAACACTACTTGCCCTCTTTGCCGAGTATCGCTCCTGACTGCCCCCAGAGCTGCCAGCGTCGCTCCAACCGATCTGGAAACACAAGCCATCGAAGAGGACTGCTCTTCAAATGCGCAGCATCATGTGGGCCTTAGAGATGAGCACACGCGACCGGAGGATCAGGCAGTGGACGGCAGGATCAGTGACGGCCCATCACAGCAGACTAACGTGGAAGCATCAGTTGTTGTAGTCATCGCGACTCAAACAGCAGGGTCTCCAAGTTCTTGCCACTTGTCTGACGTGTAAGCAAAAGAAATAAGGCTTTTTACTGTCTTGCTGTATGTTTAGCTGCTGTTAGAAGGATTAATAAGAGGCGCACAAAGATCTGCATCAATGGTAAACTGACTAGAGGTGGGAAAAAGGTCTAATCTTGTACTGGAAATAGAAGAATAGAGGGTTTTTTGTTTTGTCTTGGTTGCGGGACCACAAATGATATTGGAGACGTTCTTTTCGTGTTACTGCTCCTATCCATATTAATTGTCATTGATCTAGTACAACCTATTAATATGGATCGGAGGGAGTAAACTTCTGTTCATGGGAAAATGTAGTGGTACATACACTTTACATCACAATCTCGACCTTGAATTGGATCATTTTTTTTAGATGAACAGGGAGGCTCACCTCCCCGGTTCCATTACTCAGAATGAAACCAAAACTCGTCATCCAATTTTACAGCAGCTCACTTAGAGGAGCAGTTCGTCCTTAAAAGAGCACTAGGAGAAAAAAAAGTAAACCGGAATACAGATCTATTATAGATCGAAGCGGCACACAGGCCTGAACTAGAACAGTAAACTATCAGACTGAAATCTCCGGAGATGTGTCCTCTCCCATCGTTGCAGACCTCCTCAACTTGAAAGGCGGTGCTGTAGCCGCTTGAGGGGACCAGCAGGCAAGGGTCGAGACCGGGCTGCTCAGCCTGCTTTTGTCCATCGAGGCTCCCTGCTTCTTTGGGGAATGGAAGCTCCAGTCATCTTCAGAGATCTTCACCCTGCCCCATTGGTTCACGACCCCATTTCTTGAGTAACCTTTCAGCATCAGCCACTCGTTATTCTCAGCGGTTGCTGCGAGAGGGCTGTTAGCGCTGTCAGGAAAACCTCCAGACGAGCCCTGCCACCCTCCGGGGCCAAGATCGCCCAGAACTTGAGGGGTCTGAGGATCAGTCTCCACACCTGTGAAATCGAAGTCCAAATGGTGTTGTTAAAGATGATAGAGTTCCTATACTTCCACAAACACCACAGGACTGCTGAAGAAACTATATTTAAAGCAGCATTCTTCTTGTTAGAGATTTAGAATTCGGCTACAGATCCAAACCTTGTTCCTATCTGGACCTGGAAGTGGTCAGTCACAAATGATCAGATGTTTTTTGCTACAATGCAATCAAAAAACAAGTAAGAGTTGGTTTCTTTATCGGTGCAGAAGACACAATCAAGGGGTTTAATGATGTGCCTTTTCCTCAGATTGTCTCTGGTCATCAGTTTGTTATAAGAGAACAACCATAAGAAAACGTGGATTTTTGGGGGTACCCGAAGTTTCCATACCGCAGGGATGAAAATTGGCTGCACCTCACGGAAATTGATGACTTGATACAGAGAGCTTGAAGAGTAAACCCCTTTAGTTTCAAGCTGCCATATCAGTGCATTTGTATCCTCACAGAGGGGAATGCTCTTAGCACACTCAACTAGGTGATACCATTGCTCCATGAGTTTGTCATCAAAGTTCCTTCTGAAAGTTAACTGGAGGGTTTCCCCATCCCATACCTCTTTAATAGTTTTAGTTTGCTCATTACAAATTAAGTAAACATGCCAAAATTGAGTAGCTAGAGGGGAAGTCCCAAACCAAGTATCTTCCCAGAACCTAACTTTCTCTCCATTGCCAACCTTCCATCTAAATCCAAACTTTAGATTCTAGATGATGGATAAGAATCCTTTCCAAAATCTAGAAGAGTTTGGGGTGGGGTTGACAGCAAACAGGTTTGGTTTCCCAGACAAATATTTTTGCTCTATAATGGATTTCCAAGGTTTCTCTCTGATGTAGGGTAGAACCCTAATCGCCCGATCTTTCACGAAAGGAGCGGATCCCGCGATGAACACGAAGAACACAAGGGGAAAACGAGGAGAAACATAAGGGAAAACACGGGAGAAACACTAAACCGACACAAGAAAGTCACACATGTGCTAGATCCTCGGATACATACGAGTTCACACGGTACATGATCAACTAGGGACGATACGAGGGTAGACGGTTGTAACACCCCGGATGTCATTTACCTTATATGTATCCCAACTCTTGCCGTTTCCGGCGCTAAGTTATTTTATTTCCTCGGGTTCGGGTTTTTATCTCCGTGTGTTGTTGCCTTTGTCATGCATCTCATATCATGTCATCATGTGCATTGCATTTGCATACGTGTTCGTCTCATGCATCCGAGCATTTTCCTCGTTGTCCGTTTTGCATTCCGGCGCTCCTATCTCCTCCGGTGGTCCTTTCTACCTCTTTTCGTGTGTGGGGCTTAGACATTTCCGGATTGGACCGAAACTTGTCATGTGGCCTTGGTTTACTACCAGTAGACCGCCTGTCAAGTTTCGTGCCATTTGGACTTCGTTTGATACTCCAACGGTTAACCGAGGGACCGAGAAGGCCTCGTGTGTGTTGCAGCCCAACACCCTTCCAAAGTGGCCCAAAACCCTCCCCATCATCTCGGTCGTTCGATCACGATCGCGTGGCCGAAAACCGCACTCCATTTGGACCTTCCTAGCTCCCTCTATGCCTATATATAGATCCTCTCCCGAAATTTTCGGGTCTTCTTCCCCCAAACCCTAGAAATCTCCTCCTCGCGCCGCCGGACAAGATCCGGTCGGGCCGGACATGTCCGCCGCCCGCGCCGCCGCGCCCAGCCTGTAACCGCGCGCCACGTGGCACCCGTTCCCGCCGCCGCCGCCAAGGCCCGCCGGGCCCAAGGCCGGCCCTCTCCGCCCCCGCGATCGGGCCCCGCCTCCTCTTCCCGAGCGCCGCCCGCGCCCGAGAGGCCCTCGCCGCGCCGCTGTCTTCGTCCCGTGCGCCGCCCGCCTTCGCCACGCACCTCGCCGTACGGAGCCAAGCTCCGTCCCGCGCTGGCCGCACCTCGCCGCCCCCACCGCAGCTACCTCGCCGCCGACGTCCGCCGCCATCAGCGCCGCCTCCTCGCCCCGGCAAGCCGGCGCCGCCCCGACGAGCCCCTCCACGCCGGCGAGCTCCCTCAGCTCCGGTCGCCGCGCTGCCATCCTCGCTGATGAACCTCGGTGTGCGCGCCACCGCGATCCAGATCCGAGCTACAGTGAAACCCTAGAGGGTTGACTTTTTCCCTCTCCCTAGTATTTTTTTTGCATTCTTGCTCATGCCGTAACTCCGCACCCGTAGCTCCGATTTGCGCGTGTAGCATATCAAAATGTTCGTCTCAGAGAGTACATCATTTAATCTCATTGCATCATTTTCATTTGAGCTCATCTTAATGCCCGAAATGTTGTTGGAAGAGGGCTATATGGTTAAATTGTCAGATCTGTTTCATCAAATAGCTATTTGTCATTTTTGCCATGATTTATGTGTGCATGATATGCTCCTGAGCTCTACATGAGTTTTGTTATATGCCATGCCATCTTTACAGAGGTGCTTACCATGTATTTTTGTGATACGTGTGGTGACTAGCACAAACTTGCAAAGTAGTGCATTCGTCAATGCTGATTTCAGGGACTTAGAATTTCACTAAGTCCTTGATCTGTTTTAGTCAATATGCCATATGTTCATGTTGTTTCCTAATGATCCTGCCTCTTTTGAGGATAATTAGTAAAGATGATTTGTTAATATTGTGGTGCTCTATCCATCCATGTCTTTGTTTGCATTTATGGAGCACCCTACCTTGAGTCAATCGAGCTCTACTTTTGCTATTTCGTGAATCCTGGCAGATTGTTGTCTTGTGAGCGATTTTGCCGAGGATGTTGCTAGTGATCCGTGCATGCTATGTTGTTGTTCTTGCCATGTCTAGCTTCTATGATATATATTCTTGATGGGTGTATGCTTAGTTTGGTCATGCCTTGCTCTGTAGTGAGTGCATCGAGCTCGTAAACATGCCTACTCGTTAACAGATTTGCATGCTCCAGTTTTTCACTAAGTCTGTAATCTGATTATGTTTTTGCCATGTTCACATGCTTGCAATTGTATTTTCCGATCCCTTTTGGCTCAAGGTCACTAAGAGACTTTTGTTAAGTGCTTGGAGTATCTCCATGTCATGCCTTGCTTTGCCATGTTAAGTTCCTGTAGCATATAGTTTTCATGCTCCAAAGTGTGCTACCTGATGTTAAATTCCAGACTTGTGTTAATTTCACCAAGTCTGAAGCCTGTTATCGTTTGCATTTTTGCCATGCTTGTTTGAACCTGTTAATTGATGAATTGGCCGTAGCTCAGTGTTCATCTTTTGTCAAGCATCATGAATGGATCCCTGCCATGTATTTTGTTGTCATGTTTTTGTGTTGTAGCATAATTATCTTGATGCATTTAGATGGCTACTTGCTGTTTATCGCAGACCGGTGTCATATTTGTTTTGCTTGCCATTTCCAAACCGTGCATCCGATTCCGGTGATCTTTATATCGATTTCAACCGAAATCACCTCACCTTTCCAGTGGCACCTTTGGATTTCCAAGTTGAGGCCAGGTTCAATCATTCCTTGTCAAATCTTGCATATGCATCACATATCGCATCCCGCATAGCATACCATGTTTGCATCTTGTTTGTTTAACCAATGCACGTGGTTGATTGTGTTCCTTTTGCTTGTTTGTCTTGTTTGGGTAGAGCCGGGAGACGAGTTCGCTAACGAGGAGCCCGTTGAGTTTGCTTACGAGGATCAAGTCAACTCTGACAACTTTGTAGGCAAGATGATCATACCCTCGAAATCACTTCTATCTTTGATTGCTAGATGCTCACTCTTTTGCTATGCCTATGCTATGATGCCTACCACTTGCTTATCATGCCTCCCAAATTGCCATGTCAAACCTCTAACCCACCATGTCCTAGCAAACCTTTGATTGGCTATGTTACCACTTTGCTCAGCCCCTCTTATAGCGTTGCTAGTGCAGGTGAAGTTTGGAGATCGTTCCTTGTTGGAACATTGTTTATTGTTGGGATATCACCATATGATCTTGTTATCTTAATGCATCTATATACTTGGTAAAGGGTGGAAGGCTCGGCCTTTTGCCTAGTGTTTTGTACAACTCTTGCCGCCCTAGTTTCCATCATATCGGTGTTATGTTCCCGGATTTTGCGTTCCTTACGCGGTTGGGTTATAATGGGAACCCCTTGACAGTTCGCCTTGAATAAAACTCTTCCAGCAATGCCCAACATTGGTTTTACCATTTTCCACCTAGTCTTTTCCCTTGGGTTTCGCGGACTCAAGGGTCATCTTTATTTTAACCCCCCGGGCCAGTGCTTCTCTAAGTGTTGGTCCAACCGAGCGATGTCCGGGGCTACCAGGGGCAACTCTGGGCTGGCCTACCCGACGTCTTGCTCATCCGGTGTGCCCTGAGAACGAGATATGTGCAGCTCCTATCGGGATTTGTTGGCACATCTGGGTGGTGTTGCTGGTTTAGTTTTACCCTTGTCGAGGATGCCTTGTAGAACCAGGATGCCGAGTCTGATCGGAATGTCTTGGGAGAAGGAATATCCTTCGTCCACCGTGAGAGCTTGTGATTGGCTAAATTGGGACTCCCCTGCAGGGATTTGAACTTTCAAAAGTCGTGCCCGTGGTTATGGGCAGATGGGAATTTGTTAATGTCCGATTGTAGATAACATGAACCTTAACTTAATTAAAATGAATCAACCGCGTGTGTAACCGTGATGGTCTCTTCTCGACGGAGTCCGGGAAGTAAACACGGTGTTGGAGTAATGTTTGACCTAGGTTGTTCTATAGTTCTTCGTTCGTGCTTTGCCTTCTCTTCTCGCTCTCTTTTGCGAACAGGTTAGCCACCATATATGCTAGTCGCTTGCTGCAGCTCCACATATTACCTTGCCTTACCTATAAGCTTAAATAGTCTTGATCGCGAGGGTGCGAGATTGCTGAGTCCCCGTGACTCACAGATTACTTCCAAACCAGATGCAGGGACCGACGATACCGTTCCAGATGATGCGCTTGAGCTCAAGTGGGAGTTCGATGAAGCCTCTCGTCGTTACTATGTGTCTTTCCCAGATGATCAGTAGTGGTGCCCAGTTGGGGCGATCAGGGACCATGTTGCTTGTTGGGGTTGATCTTTTATTTTGGTACCGTAGTCGGACCATGAGTGTATTGGATGATTGTAATGTTATTCATGTATTTTGTGTGACGTGGCGAGTGTAAGCCAACTATGTACCTTTTCCCCCATTATCTATTTTACATGGGTTGTTGTGAAGATTACCTTACTTGCGACATTGCTTTCAATGCGGTTATGCCTCTAAGTCGTGCTTCGACACGTAGGAGATATAGCCGCATCGAGGGCGTTACAAGTTGGTAATCAGAGCCTTCCCCGACCTTAGGAGCCCCCCCTGCTTGATCGAATTAGCTGGCGTTGTTGAGTCTAGAAAAATGTTTTGAGTCATTTAGGAATTATATATCGGAGAGTTTAGGAATTCTTTTTACTCCCCAGTCCCTTCATCGCTCTGGTGAGGCATCCTGACGTAGAGTTTTGACTCTTCTCTTCTCAAATTTCACTAAAAAAATTTAGGATCACGCGGGTATCTTGGAATCGTTCCGATCGATTTGTGACGAGAACATTGTTCTTGGTGCCTCCTGTCATTTAGGGGTTGTGGCAGTGTCCCGGGGAGTTGAGCTCCGACGTGTTGTCGTCACAATTTTATCGTTGCAGTTGTGGAATACCTGAGTTTAGTTTCGCCGACATCGAAAAATCTCTTTTATGCAGTTGTTGATGAGATAACCTCGACGCCACCCAGTACTGGGGCGGGAGTTCGGGAGTATTGCCATAACTGGTATAACGGATACTTTTCGAAGGTTGAGGTAGACGATTTCCGAAGTTTTTCTCGGTTATGTGTTGAAGGATGGATACAGCTGGATGTAGGATTTGCTAGATTTGGGTGAGATATTATGCTTCCCCTGTATCCCCAACACCTGATTGCATAACCGGAAAGGTTCGGGAGTTTCATAGGTGGGAATTCTTGTAGCTCTAGTTCTTCTTCCGCGGATATTTGGTTTGAGATTGGGTGATCCTTACCGAGTATTCATTCTTATTCCGTACCTTGGTGTTGTTTTTTTCTTCTACCTAAATTCTAAGTGGCTTCTCAATTTATGGATATGTGACCATTTCAATTGGAATGCATTCGTTCATTTTGTTCGGATGTGAAGACTATATGTTGCAATTTCAACCCGTTTGATTCAGCTTCAATATTTGTCTATCAATGTGCTAATGGATGTCAACCTCTTCAGGATGGCTCCTCCAACGCGCACGACTCCGAATCCTGATCCGCCACCACCATCTCCACCTCCGGAGGCATGGCAAGCTGTGATGGCCGCTACCAATGCAAACACGCAGCTGATCATGCAACTTTTTCAAGAGTGCAACCAAGGGAACCAGGGCAACAATCAGAATCACTTTGCTACATTCAACCAGTTCCTTGCTAACCAGCCAAAGACCTTCAGCAATTGTGTTGAGGTAATAGACGCTGATGATTGGCTCATGGACATAGGCAAGCATTTCGAGTGCAGTAACGTCAGGCCTGAGGACTTTGTCAAGTTCGCTTCCTTCCAACTCAAAGACCAAGCTGCAGAATGGTTTCAGCAGTACAAAGATTCCAGAGGAGGCCGTGTGATTACCTGGGATGAATTCCGTCAAGACTTCAAAGCTCATCATATTCCTCAGAGCGTGGTTGAAAGCAAGCGTGAGGAATTTCGCAACCTGAAGCAAGGCTCTATGTCTGTCTACGAGTACAACAAGATGTTTCACAAGCTCGCCCGTTTTGCTAAGCAGGACGTCCTTGACGAGAAGAGCATGATATACCAGTTCAGGGGTGGTCTCAGAGAAGAAATCCAGCTAGCTCTCGTTCTCTTTGAGCCTAGGAGGTACGATGAGTTTTACAACATGGCATTGAAGCAAGAGACTGCTCAGCTGAAGTGTGATGCTTCCAAGAAGCGAGTCAGAGATGCTACTCCTTCTTCCTCAACTCAAGTGGCTAAGCAACAGAAGTATTGGCTTCCTCCTCCTCTGTTCCGTCAGCCTTATCAGTAGAAGAGCAAAGGTGGCAGTGGATCTTCCCACCCACCCAACCCTGGCTTTCAGAACAAGACTTCGTCTCAAGCTCCAAGATCGAGTGCTCCGTATCACCGTCCGCTTTCAGAGGTCACGTGCAACAAGTGCCAATAGAAGGGTCACTATGCCAACAAATGATTCAATCAGAGGCGTCTCCCTCCTCCTCCTCCTGTGAGATCGGCAAGTACAGCTATGGTCAAGCATAACTCCAAGTCTGCGAAGGTCAATTTGTTGAACGCAGCTCAGGCAGAGGACTCGCCAGATGTGATAATGGGTAACCTTCCTGTTAATGACATTCTCGCAAGAGTTCTTTTTGATACTGGTGCATCTTTGTCATTTTTATCGAAGCCTTTTGCATCCATGCATGATGTGCATACTATTGATTTGCCTAAGCCGATAGCGGTTTCTTCTCCGGGTTTGTTCATGAACACCAAAATGTTGGCTCCGGATGTTACTATCACGTTGGGCGATTGCAAGTTTCTTTCTTCTCCAATGGTCCTTGGCAACTCGGATATTGATCTTATTCTCGAAATGGATTGGCTTTCTAAGCCCAAGGTGCATCTTGATTGTGCTGCCAGGCAGATTCAATTGACTCATTCGTCTGAGGATGTAATTGTCTTTGCCGCTCGTGATGATACCATCCGTCTGTTTTCTCTCAATGAGAAGGGTGAACTGGATGCCATCTCGCAAATTCTAGTCGTTTGCGAATATCAAGACGTCTTTCCAGAAGAGCTTCCAGGAATGCCTCCATACCGGCCAGTTGAATTCGTCATTGATCTTGAGCCTGGCACGGAACCTGTTTGCAAACGTCCTTACAAGCTTGGACCTGAAGAGTTGAAGGAGCTGAAGAAGCAACTCGATATTCAAGAGCGAATGGGTCTCATCCGACCTAGATCTTCTCCGTGGGGTTGTGGAGTTCTTTTTGTGAAGAAGAAGGATGGAACGGACCGACTTTGTGTTGACTACCGTCCATTGAACAAGAAGACTACAAGTACCCACTTCCCAACATCAACGAGCTGTTCGAACAACTCAAAGGTGCCCAAGTATTCTCCAAGCTTGATCTCCGTATGGGCTATCACCAGATTCGAATCTGTGAGCAAGATATTTCCAAGACGGCTTTCAGAACAAGCTATGGTTCATATGAATACACTGTCATATCTTTTGGCCTCGTCAACGCTGTAACGCCCTCGATGCGGCTATAGCTCCCACGTGTCGAGGCATGACTTAGAGACATAACCGCATTGAAAGCAATGTCGCAAGTTAGGCAATCATCACAACATCCCATGTAATATATAATAAAAGGGGGAGATACATAGTTGGCTTACACTCGCCACGTCACATCAAAGTACATAAATAACATCCATCATTCAAACACTCATGGCCCGACTACGGCGCCAAAATAGAAAAGAACCCAACATGCGACAAGGCCCCGAATCAAACCCCAACTGGGCACCACTACTGATCATCAGGAAAAGACACGTAGTAACGCTGAGAGTCCTCGTCGAACTCCCACTTGAGCTCATAATCGTCACCTGGAGCGGAATCACCTGGACCTGCATCTGGTATAGTAGGAATCTGTGAGCCACAGGGACTCAGCAATCTCGCACCCTCGCGATCAAAACTATTTAAGCTTATAGGAAGGATAGGCAAATATATGTGGAGCTGCAGCAAGCGACTAGCATATATGGTGGCTAACTTATACGCAAAAGAGAGCGAGAAGAGGAGGCAAAGCGCGAGCGAGAGTCTAAAGGAACAATCTGCGCAAGCATAACTCCAACACCGTGTCCACTTCCCGGACTCCACCGAGAAGGGGCCATCAGGTAACACACACGGTTGATTCATTTTAATTAATTAAGGTTCAAGTTATCTACAACCGGACATTAACAAATTCCCATCTGCCCATAACCGCGGGCACGGCTTTCGAAAGTTCAAACCCTGCAGGTGAGTCCCAACTTAGCCCATGACAAGCTCTCACGGTCAACGAAGGAATAGACCTCCACCCGAGACACACCGATCAGACTCGGTAACCTGGTACAACAAGACAATTCGACAGGTTAAAACAAGACCAGCAACACCGCCCGAATGTGCCGACAAATCCCGATAGGAGCTGCACATATCTCGTTCTCAGGGCACACTCAGATGAGCAGAGCTGCACATATCTCGTTCTCAGGGCACACTCAGATGAGCAATCCGTACAACTAAAACCAGCCCTCGAGTTTCCCCGAGGTGGCGCTGCAAGGGGCTCTGGGTTGGACCAACACTCAGAGGAGCACTGGCCCGGGGGGGTTTAAAATAAGATGACCCTCGGGCTCCGGTAACCCAAGGGAAAAAGAGGCTAGGTGGCGAATGGTAAAACCAATGTTGGGCATTGCTGGAAAATCTTTAATCAAGGCGAACTATCAAGGGGTTGCCATTATAACCCAACCGCGTAAGGAACGCAAAATCCGGGAACATAACACCGATATGACGGAAACTAGGGCGGCAAGAGTGGAACAAAACACTAGGCGAGAGGCCGAGCCTTCCACCCTTTACCAAGTATATAGATGCATTAAGATAACATAGCAATATAATGATATCCCAACAAGTAAATAAAAGATGTTCCAACAAGGAACGGCTCCAATCTTCACCTGCAACTAGCAACGCTATAAGAGGGGCTGAGCAAAGCGGTAACATAGCCAAACAACGGTTTGCTAGGACATGGTGGGTTAGAGTTTCAACATGGCAATTTGGAGGCTGACAAGCAAAAGGTAGGCATCGTAGCATTGGCAAGCAAAAGAGCGAGTAAACTAGCATAGCAAAGATAGTAGTGATTTCGAGGGTATGATCATCTCGCCTGCACAGTTGTCAGAGGTGACTGGATCCTCAAGAGCAAACTCAACGGGCTCCTCGTTAGCGAACTCGTCTCTCGGATCTACCCAAACAAGACAAACAAGCAAATGGAACATAATCAACCACGTGCAAACTCAACCAACACGATGCAAAGATGAAATGCTATGCGGGATGCGATGCGGGATGCAAAATGCAAGATATGACAGGAAATGCATGAACCTGGCCTCAACTTGGAAAACCAAGTGTGCCACTGGAAACAGGGGATGAAATCGCTTGAAAACGATATAAAGATCATTGGAATCGGAGTTACGGTTTGGAAATGGCAAGCGTTTTAAGAATGACACCGGTCTGCAATTTACAGCAAGTAGGCATCTAAATGCAATGAGATGAACATGCTACAGCACCCAAACATGACAAAAAAATGCATGTCAGGGATGCACACAAGATGCTTAACAAAAGACTAGCACTGAGCCACGGCAAATTCATCCATTAAGAGGTTCAAACAAGCATGGCAAAAACGCAAATGCAAAACAGATCTCAGACTTAGTGAAAATAACACTTGTCTGAAATTTCAGATCACGAAGCCCTCTTCGGAGCAGCAAAACAACATGATACATGACCTGATTAAGACAAGTAAGAACATGGCATGGAGCTACTCAACAATCTTAACAAAAGACCCAAAGTGACCTGGGGCCAAAAGGGTTCACAAAATATATACTAACGGGCACACGAACATAGCTAAAACACAATCAGTTTTCAGACTTAGTGAAAACTGAGACATGCTGAAATATAACTCACGAAGGCATGTAAACGAGCTCGATGCACTCACTACGGTGCAAGTCATGGAAAGGCAAGCATACACACATTAACAAGGCACAAAATTCTAGCTACACATGGCAAGAACAACGGCATAGCATGCACGGATCAACTACAACAACATCGGCAAAATCGCAAACAAGTTGACGATCTGCCCAGATTCACCATGAAGCAAAAGTAGAGCTCGATTGACTCAAGCTAGGGTGCTCCATAATTGCAAACAAAGACATGGATGGATAGAGCATAACATGATTAAGAAAACTCCTTTACTGATCATCCTCAAAAGAGGCACGGATCACTAGGAAACAAGCTGAACATATGGCATCATGAACTAAATAATCCCAGACTTAGTGAAAACTACTAAGTCCCTGAAAACAGATTTACCGGGTGCCTCACTTTGCAAGCTTGCACAAGTCACAAAACACATCACAAAAATGCATGGGTTGCACCTATGGAAAGAAGACAAAATCCTTAACAAAACATATGAAGGACTCACAGGCATATCATGCACACAACAATCATGGCAAAAATGACAAAAGTCTAAGATGAACTAGCAGATCTGATAAATAACTCACGAAGCCTCCTTCTAATAGCATTTCGGGCATCAAAATGAGCTCAAATGAAAATGATGCAATGGAATGAAATGATGTACTCGTCGAGCCGAACATTTTGATATACTATATGTCCAAATCGAAGCTACGGATTCAAGGTTACGGCAGGTCAAAGTATGCATAAAATTATAAGGGAGAGGGGAAAAAGTCAACCCAGATCTAGGGTTCCTCGCGGGCGCACGAACGAGGCGAGATCCGAAGCTCGGCCGGAGAAGGACCTGATCGCCGGAGATGGTGGCCGCCGAGGAGGAGAAGCCGGGGCGCTCCGGCCGGCGTGGATGCGCGGCGGCGGCGAGTGGAGGCGGCGGCGGTGGCGCGTGGAGGCGGCCGGTCGGTGCGGGGGTGCCGAGGCGGCGGCGAGCGAGTGGTGCGGCGCGGCGGCGGGCGGCAGCCGGCGCGAGGCGCGAAGGACGGCGGCGCGGGCGCGGAGGACGGCGGCGGGTGGATTCGCGTCGGGGACGAGGTCCGGGCGGCGGCGGCGGTGGCCCGGGCCTCGGGGGCCCAACGCGGGCCGGGCGGGCCGCGCGGGGCGGCGCCGGCGGGGAGCACGTGGCGGAGAGAGTGGCTGAGGCGCGGCAGACGGACACGTCCGCTCGTGCGGACGTTGTCCGCCGGCGGCGAGAGGTTTTTTTTAGGGTTTCGTGGGGGAGGAGATCCGAAAACGAGGGGGTGTATTATAGGCATAAGTGGAGTAGGGGAGTCCAAATGAGTTGCGTTTTCGGCACGCGATCCGTGATCGAACACTCTAGGAGATGAGCAGAGTGAATGGACTTGGGCCAAATTGGAGGGGGTGTTGGGCTCTGCAACACACACGAGGCTTTCGGTCCTCGGTACGTGGAGTATCAAACGAAGTCCAAATGATACGAAACTGACAGCGGTCTACGGTAGTAACCAGGCCGCTTGCAGTCTTGGTCCAATCCGGAAATGTTTAATCCCCACACACGAAAGAAAGCTAGAGATGACCACCGGAGGAGAACGAAGCGCCGGAATGCAAAACGGACAACGGGAAAATGCTCGAATGCATAAGACGAACACGTATGCAAATGCAATGCACATGATGACATGATATGAGATGCATGACAAAGACAACAACACACGGAGCAAAGACCCGAACCCGGAATAATATAACTTAACGCCGGAAACGGCAAGAGTTGGAGTACAAAAGGGAAAGTTACATCCGGGGTGTTACAAACACTCACACTAAGAAAATTCTCGTCCCAAGATCTAGGACTGAAAGAACGTCGGGTACTCAGACAGAGGTGATCCTCGCGTCCCAGGTAGCTTCACCGGTCGGATTGGTGCGACACTTGACTTTGAGGAATTTGATTGACTTGTTGCGAAGTCTTGCGTTCAGTCTCTTCAAGAATAGCGACTGTGTGCTCACGATAAGAGAGGTCTTCTTGGAGCTCAATGTCCTCGAAGTTGACTGTGCGGTCAGGAGTCTTGAAGCACTTTCGAAGCTGAGAGACATGGAACACGTCATGAACATTTGCAAAGTTTGAAGGAAGCTCGAGTTGATAGGCGAGGTCGCCTCTCTTGCTGACAATCTTGAAAGGTCCCACGTATCTAGGGGCAAGCTTCCCTTTGATACCGAAGCGACGAGTACCTTTTAGAGGAGAGACGCGGAGGTAAACATGATCTCCGATCTCGAAAGCCAAACAATGGTGCTTACTATCATAGTAGCTCTTCTGACGGGATTGGGCTGCTTTGAGGTTATCACGAATGACTTTGCATATTTCTTCTGCTTTGTGATTAAGTCATTACCCAGCAGCTGACGTTTCTTCTGCTTCTGTGATTAAGTCATTACCCAGCAGCTGACGTTCACCGGTTTCAGACCAGTTGAGAGGGGTACGACACTTCCTGCCATACAGAATTTCAAATGGAGCCTTGCCCGAACTTGCTTGAAAACTATTGTTGTAGGAGAATTCAGCATAAGGAAGACAATCCTCCCACTTCATGCCGAAGGAGATCACACAAGCCCTGAGCATATCTTCAAGAATCTGGTTGACACGCTCGACTTGACCGCTTGTTTGAGGATGGAAAGCAGTGCTGAAGCGGATGTTGGTGCCCATGGCCTTCTGAAAAGAATCCCAAAACTTGGAGGTAAAGATGCTGCCACGGTCTGAAGATATCACTTGAGGAATACCGTGTAGAGACACAATTCGAGAGGTATAGAGTTCCGCTAATTGAGCTGCAGTGATCGACTCTTTGATAGCCAGAAAGTGAGCCACTTTGGTGAGCTTGTCGATGACAACGAATATAGCATCATTGGCACGCTTGGACTTTGGAAACCCAGTCACGAAGTCCATCTCAATGTGGTCAAACTTCCATTCTGGAATGGCAAGAGGTTGGAGGAGACCAGCTGGCCTTTGGTGTTCTTCCTTCACTCTTCTGCAGACGTCACATTCATTCACGAATTGAGCGATCTCGCGCTTCATTCGAGTCCACCAATAAGCTTGCTTGAGGTCCTGATACATCTTCGTGCTCCCAGGGTGGATGGAGAGGAGAGAATTGTGAGCCTCGTTCATGATCACTTTACGAAGTTCACCTTTGGGCACAACAATACGATCCTCGAAGAAGAGAGTGTCCTTGTCATCAAGGCGGTAGCACTTGTACTTGGACTGACTCTTGGCAATCCCAATCTTCACCTTTTCCACCATAGCATCAAGAAGTTGGGCTTGGCGAATCTGGTCTTCTAAGGTAGGAGAGACTTGAAGGTTGGCGAGGAAACCTTGAGGAACAACTTGCAGATTAAGTTTGCGGAAAGCTTCACAAAGCTCGGGTTGATAAGGCTTGAGAATCAGACTGTTGCAGTAGGCCTTTCTGCTCAAAGCGTCAGCAATCACATTGGCCTTGCCTGGCGTATACTCAATACTCGGATTATACTCTTGAATCATTTCGACCCATCGAGTTTGCCTTAGGTTGAGATTAGGCTGAGTGAAGATGTACTTGAGACTCTTGTGATCAGTGAAAATGTCCACTTTTCTTCCCAATAGAAGATGTCTCCAAGTCAAAAGAGCATGCACAACTGCCGCCAACTCGAGATCATGAGTGGGGTAGTTCTTCCCATTAGGCTTCAACTGGCGAGATGTATAAGAAACCACTTTCTTCTCTTGCATCAAAACTGAGCCAAGACCTTGGAGAGAGGCATCACAAAAGACCTCGTACGGCTTGGATTCATCAGGCGGAGTCAGAACTGGAGCAGTGATCAACTTCTCTTTCAAAGTGTTGAAAGCAATATCGCACTCCAGAGACCAAACGTACTTGACGTGCTTCTGAAGAAGATTTGAGAGAGGCTTCGCGATCTTGGAAAAGTTTTCAACGAATCTTCGGCAATAGCTTGCGAGACCGAGAAAACTGTGGAGTTGCTTCACATTCTGAGGAGGTTCCCAATTCACAATTGCGGATACCTTCTCGGGATTCACGGAAATGCCCTTGGCAGAGATGATATGACCAAGATAAAGAACCTCATCGAGCCAAAATTCACACTTGGAGAACTTGGCGTAGAACTGATGTTCCCTGAGCTTATCGAGAACCAAACGCAAGTGCTTGGCATGATCTTCCTTGTTCTTGGAGAAAACCAGAATGTCATCGAGATAGACCAAAACAAAGTCATTGGTGTAGGCGTTGAAGATGAAGTTCATCATGCGAGAGAACGTCGGAGGAGCGTTGGCGAGGCCAAAAGACATGACAGTGTATTCATATGAACCAAAGCTTGTTCTGAATGCTGTCTTGGGAATATCTTCTTCACGAATGCGAATCTGGTGATAACCCATACGGAGATCAAGCTTGGAGAATACTTGAGCACCCTTAAGTTGTTCGAACAGCTCATTGATGTTGGGAAGTGGGTATTTGTTCTTGATGGTCTTCTTATTCACTGGACGGTAATCAACACAAAGTCGGTCCATTCCATCCTTCTTCTTCACAAAAAAAAAACCACAACCCCACGGAGAAGTATTAGGCCGGATGAGACCCATTCTTTCTTGCTCATCGAGTTGCTTCTTCAGCTCCTTCAACTCTTCAGGTCCGAGCTTGTAAGGACGTTTGCACACAGGTTCCGTGCCAGGTTCAAGTTCAATAACGAATTCAACTGGCCGGTGCGGAGGCATTCCTGGGAGCTCTTCTGGAAAGACGTCTTGATATTCGCAAACGACTGGAATTTGCGAGATAGCATCCAGTTCACCCTTCTCATTGAGAGAAAACAGACGAATGGTATTATCCCGAGCGGCAAAGACAATTACATCCTCACACGAATGAGTTAATTGAATCTGCCTGGCTGCACAATCAAGTTGAGCCTTGTGCTTAGAAAGCCAATCCATTCCGAGAATAAGATCAATATCCGAGTTGCCAAGAATCATTGGAGAAGCCAGAAACTTGAAATCACCCATCATGATAGAAATATCCGGAACTTCGTAGTTAGCAAGCAAGCATCTACCCGGAGAGACGACTGCTAATGGCTTATGCATAACTTGAGAAAACCACCCATGCTTAGATGCAAAAGGTCTGGAAATGAAGCAATGAGATGCACCCGTGTCAAAAAGAACTTTTGCAGGAACATCGTTAACAGGAAGGTTACCCATGATCACATCTGACGAGTCCTCTGCCTGAGCTGCATTCACCATGTTGACCTTGGCGTACTTGGGGTTATGCTTGACCACAGCTGTACTTGCCGATCTGACAGGAGGAGGAGGAAGACGCCTCTGGTTGAAACACTTGTTGGCATAGTGACCCTTCTGTTGGCACTTGTTGCACGTGACCTCTGAAAGCGGACGGTGATACGGAGCACTCGATCTTGGAGTTTGAGACGAAGTCTTGTTCTGAAAGCCTGGGTTGGGTGGGTGGGAAGAACCCCTGCCACATTTGCTCTTCTACTGATATGGCTGACGGAACGGAGGAGGAGGAAGCCAAAACTTCTGTTGCTTGGCCACTTGAGTAGAGGAAGAAGGAGTAACATCTCTGACTCGCTTCCTGGAAGCATCACACCTCAACTGAGCAGCCTCTTGCTTCAGTGCCATGTTGTAGAACTCATCGTACCTCAAGGGCTCAAAGAGAACAAGAGCGAGCTGAATATCTTCTCTGAGACCACCCCTGAACTGATATATCATGCTCTTCTCATCAGGCACGTCCTGCTTGGCAAAGCGGGCAAGCTTCTGGAACAATTTGTTGTAGTCATAGACAGACAAAGAGCCTTGCTTCAGATTGCGGAATTCCTCACGCTTGCTTTCAACCATGCTCTGCGGAATGTGATGAGCTCGGAAATCTCGACGGAAATCATCCCAAGTGATAACACGTCCACCTCTGGAATCCTTGTACTGCTGGAACCATTCTGCAGCTTGATCTTTGAGTTGGAAGGAAGCGAACTTCACAAAGTCCTCAGACCTGACGTTGCTGCACTCAAAATGCTTACACAGATCCACAAGCCAATCGTCAGCATCGGTTGCCTCAACACAATTGCTGAAAGTCTTTGGCCCATTAGCAAGGAACTGGTTGAGTGTAGCAAAGTGACTCTGATTGCTGCCTTGATTCCCTTGACTGCCTTGATTGCGCTCTTGGATAATTTGCATGATCAGCTGAGTGTTTGCATTGGTTGCGGCCATCACAGCTTGCCATGCCTCTGGAGGAGGTGGAGGCGGTGGCGGATCAGGATTCGGAGTCGTGCGCGTTGGAGGAGCCTCCTGAAGAGGTTGACCACCATTAGCACATTGACAGATAAATATTGAAGCTGAATCCAACGGAATGAAAAATTGCAACATATAGTCTTCACATCCGAACAAAATGAACGAATGCATTTCTCTTGAAGTGGTCACATATTCCTAAATTGCGAAGCCACGAAGAATCAGGTAGAAGGGGTACATCAACGGGGGATGGAATCAACATATGACGTCGAAGCAAAAATGAAAGCCACAACTCGAAATAAAATCAAGGGTTGGCTTGCGGAATAAGCCGGAACACACATATGATAGAAATTTTGTCCAAAGTTTTCGTGGTGGGACCTACACGGGCTCGATCGTACAGCACCATCATGTACAAGGCAGTGCACATGACCTACAAAGCGTCCCCGAGTCAGCATAGCCAAGGACTCTTTAAGACACAACAAGATCACTGTAAAATCGACCGTGAATAGACGAACCACTAGACGTCGAACCCCAATTTCATATCATACATCTGTCGGAAAGATATCCTAAGGCTACTTGAATTCCCACCTATAAAATTCCCGAGATTTTCCGGTTATGCAATCAGGTGTTGGGGATACAGTGGAAGCATAATATCTCACCCAAACTAGCAAATCCTACATCCAGCTGTATCCATCCTTCAACACATAACCAAGAAAACTTCGGAAACCATCTACCTCAACCTTCGAAAAGCATCCGTTATACAAGTTATGGCGATACTCCCGAACTCCCGCCCCAGTACTGGGTGGCGTCGAGGTTATCTCACCAACGAACTGCATAAAAGAGATTTTCGATGTCGCGCACATATCTCAAGTATACCAGAATTGCAACGATAAAATTGTGACGACAACACCTCGGAGCTCAACTCCCCGGGACACTGCCACAACCCCTAAAGACAGGAGGCACCAAGAACAATGTTCTCGTCACAAAACCATCGGAACAAAACCAAGATACTCGCGTGATCCTAAATTTTTTTTAGTGAAATTTGAGAAGAGAAGAGTCAAAACGCTACGTCAGGATGCCTTACCAGAGCGATGAGGAGACTGGGAAGTAAAAAGAATTCCTAAGCTCTCCGATATATAATTCCTAAGTGACTCAAAACATTTTTCTAGACACAACTCGGCTGCTAAGACGATCAAGCAATGGGGATCCTAAGGTCGGGGAAGGCTCTGATTACCAACTTGTAACGCCCTCGATGCGGCTATAGCTCCCACGTGTCGAGGCACGACTTAGAGACATAACCGCATTGAAAGCAATGTCGCAAGTCAGGCAATCATTACAACATCCCATGTAATACATAATAAAAGGGGGGAAAACATAGTTGGCTTAC